>NC_069500.1:255281461-255388961 GCF_027579735.1 Bombina bombina
GAATTAAAGAATATAATAGAATGAATAATGAATAGAATGAAAGATTACATAAACACAGGACTATTGTTTTATGTCAAACAAAGTACTCAACACTTTTTAAATACTAGAAACAAGGTTTACAAAACAGTTTCAATACAAACAACCTTGAGTGTCTACAAAAAAATTTAATTTTTACATTCAAATTCTTCAACCTGGTTACTATTGTGTGTGCTACACTGTCCCTTTCAATAACCACTATTTAAAATTTTAAATATTAGTTATTTATTAATCTTCTATGGATCGAAACATGAATAACGATTGATTTTATTTATCTCTTAACAGCTCGACCACAATCCGTGACAGCTAGGGGTGGTGATGACCCTGCTTCAGCCATTCCATCAACCTCCTCTGGGACATCGATGACTAGTGGTGGTGTCGTTATTGGGCAAACGATAAGAAGCACATCATCTGCTAGCCATACCTTTTTATCAGCGGATACACTTCCAGATATCCGTACCAGCACCCCTGAAACCAGTGTTGGTAGAGGTACAGGTAAACAATATATTTTCATTTTTTCCATTCTCCTCTGGTCATACTGGTCAAAGCTAACCGAAATTCGCTTTCTCTCAAAAAATCTAATTACTTGAATTCCCTTTTTTTTTTTTTCTTTTAAAAGCGTGGTAGTTTTTGCTCACTTAGGCCATATAGATAACATTGCTTTATTGTAATTTTTTTATTTTGTATTTTTCACTAAAGAAATTTTTTTTTAATATATATATATATTTTTTTTTATCATAGCTGACCTTGGACATCTTTTTCGGAACATGACGGGAAGTTCTCCACGGTTGTTTGATGGTGAGAATCTGTACTATTAATACATTCCTTTTTTTTTAAATTTTCTTCTTATACATAAATATCAAGATATCAACATCTTCATATATATTTTTATTTTTAGTATATATAAAGATATATATTTATATAAATAAAAATATATATATTGCTATCTATATATATATATATATATACATATATATATATATATATATATATAAATATATCTATATATATACACATTTATATATATAGATAGATATATTTAGAATTTTAGATCATAAAAAGGCATCAATCACTCGTCATTTAAAATTAAAAAGAGCATTTAATAATACAAAAGCTTCATTAAATTTTCTAAAAAAAAAAAAAAAAAGATTATTTAATTTTGTGTTATGAACAGTTGAATTTGAGTTACAAATGACATGTGAGTGCTGCCTTTTTTCCATAGTACATATTCACAGCTGCTACTAAATATTTTAAAATCGTAAAAAAAAATTTACATTTTTTTTAAAATATATATATAGATATATATATATATATATATTTTTATATATATATATATTTATATATCTACATTATATTTTTATATAGATATTAAAATCTTAATATATTCATATATATTTATTTTTTTATTTTTAATTTTCACAGATACAGAGGAGTCATCGAGGGAGGTCATCTTAAACCTGGTTGCTGTACAACCAGAAAGACCTGAGGAGGAGGAACTTCAATCCAGGGATCATGGAAGTGAGACCCCAGATTTGTTGGATGATATCATGGATGCTCAACCAATGGAGATCCATGAACCTGTCCCTGATGAAGCAGAAGTACAAGAACAAACAATTCAAGGAAATGTAGAGCCAGCGGAAACACAATCTAATGAAAGACCTGTGGTACCTGGCAACAATGAAATTGAAGAAGTGGATGATGTCTGTCTCAATGAAATGATCTCTCTTGCTAGACAATATAGGGTGGATCATAGAGAGTTACAGAATGTTTTAATCGCACACCTGGACCGAAGTGCATCATTAGCAGAAAGACAATTGCAGTTAGACAGAGAGAGGTTTGATTGGCAGAGGCGAATGGACGAGGAGCACAACGAACAGATAAACCGTTCATTACGCCTCGCAGAACAAACAATGAATTCTCTCCTGTCCATTATTCGTGAAAGACAGGGTCCTTCTGAACCAAATAGGCCAGGACAGTAGTGATAGACATCTTTATTAATTGTATTAATAACTTGAGTTTATACTGTTTTTGATATTGCACTTTTTTATTTGTTTTATATTTTTGTTCAAAATATATTTATATTTTCGAGTTGCACTAATATTTTTTAAAAAAAATTTTTGTGTTTTTTATTTAAATTTTTGAAAAAAGAATGAATACAAATTTTTTTTCATTGAAATTTTTTTTTTATTGATTACTATATATTTTTTTTTTATGAAATGGTATAAAAAAAAAAAAAAAATTTCAATTTTTATAACAAACACTCATCATCCCTTTTTTTTTTGGATGTTTCTAAATTTGTAATTTTTTAATAACTTGAGTTTATACTGTTTTTGATGTTGCACTTTTTGATTTGTTTTATATTTTTGTTCAAAATATATTTATATTTTCCAGTTGCACTAATATTTTTAAAAAATTTTTTTTGTGTTTTTTATTAAAATTTTTGAAAAAAGAATGAATACAAATTTTTTTTCATTGAATTTTTGTTTTTATTGCTTACAATATATTTTTTTTTTATGAAATGGTAAAAAAAAATAAAAAAAAAATTTCAATTTTTATAACAAACACTCATCATCCCTTTTTTTTTTTGGATGTTTCTAAATTTGTAATTTTTTTTCTCAAAACAATAGAAAGTGTTTTAAAAGATTTATTTAAAAAAAAAATACTAAATGCCATATTTCTGGTACAAAAAATCAACTTGCTCCATCAACATTCCCATTATAGACCTAATTTTTGCCAATTTAATTTTGAAGTTATCATCCAAAAAAGTTTGTGTGCTTTCATCGATTTTTTCTTCAAAAACTTCTATACCTTAAAATAAATAAAAATAAATTAAATTCACATATTAATCACATAACAAAATATAAATAATATATTGATATCTGTATATACCTTCATTTTCTTTGGGAGGTATGATATCCATATCATTTTCTGTCTGCACAATTTTTTCCTCTAATGTGTAAGCATCGCTTGAACCGGAGGCTAAAGTAAAATAAATAAATAACATTTTTAATTTTTAATTTATTTTTTTTAAAATTATTCTATTTTTGACAAAGGTAACTAAATAAAATACCTTTGTCTATCAGATTTTTTTTAGGAGGAAACATGTTTTGTCCAATATCATTACTTGTTGCATATACCATGCCATCCAATTCTATTTCAACTTGTACCGCTTTGTCCAAAGGTTGACCTTTTTATAAATATATAAAAAATTAAAATTAAAATTAAATTATTTTTTCTATATTTCACTTCCCTAAAAAACAAAAATTCTAATACCTCTTCCAAGATTAGTATCATCATCTTTTGTGCATGGCTCATCGACCTCAAGATCAAAATAATAATTAGGTTCTTTTTCAAAGGATGGAATTTCTTCATAAGAACATCCAGGGATATCTAAATGTGCATTAGATCATTAAACATCATTTTTTTTTAATTATTATTTATTTTATTTACAATTTATAAAACCTTGTTAACGCTGTTCTATAGTTATGTACCTTTTTGAGTGTTGACAGCCATTTTTTTCACTGCTCTGTTATTTTTGGGAGTCATTGGTATGTCCATAAGTGTCAAAGGAAGGGGTGGTGAAGTGATCCCACTATTTGGCGTTTCAATCCTTATTTCTCTTAAATAACGTGGAATTTTTTGAGTTTTTGATTTTGATTTTTTCATATCTGTTTGTAAAAATTGACTTTATTTTTATAGTTGTAATGATTAATAGATGTTAGTTTTCATTTCATATATGCAAGTTGAAGATATACTAAAAAAAAAAATTTTCTGTATTAATAATACTAAAAATATATGATTAAATCGATTATCGAATGCTACTATCAATGTAAAATTGGATTTTGAGATTTCTATTAATTAAAGGATTATTAAACACTACATTCTAGTTTCATCAACAAGTATATAGCTTACTTAAAGGTGAATAGCTTTATAAAAAAATAAGATACTATAAATAACAGTTTATTAAAGCTAAAGGAACAATGAACATAATTTTTCTCTTTCAATGTTCAGATAGAAAAGGTATAACGGAATACTGAAAGTCAAATGTGTTGTCCCTTGTTCCTACTATTATTGAAAATCAATCAATGGTGAAAGGTAAAAGATGACGCAGTTATTGGACTTACTATCAATAACTATTAAAATTGAAAGTTACTATAAGTAACAATAAACATTTATACTTACAGTTTCTTATTAGTCGTTTAATTGAATTGTAATAATTAGTTTCCCTACGCCTCAAATCGCTGTACTTTCTTAGGCATTGACGTCTTGTCCTTTTTATCTTTGATACTCTATACATCCTTCTTATCATTTCGTATATAATATGATCACGACTGTCCTGCTTTACCAATCGAACTCCTCCCATACGATGAGGAAAATATCGTTCCATTGCATATACCAGAATGACTATTTCTCCAGCTGTGAAAGGCTCCGTTAGCGACATGTTAGTATCTGACGTCACAACTATACTTGTCAATCAAATTGACGCATGACTATTTTTACAATGTATCATTTTTTTGTTGAATCTTTATTTTTCTAATACTATGTAACATGAATAATATTGTTGTTCCGACTAACCATTAATAACCAATAATATATTAAATTTCTGTTGGAACGATAAATTTTGCATGAGGAATGAACAATGACGATATAAATATATCGTCAGGGATAATCTTTTTTTTATTACATCACTATATCCTAGGTCATTGACCACAGATAACACTACCAATATATATATTCTCAAATTTTGTGATTCATTTATATTTGATACAATTACTATGTAACAAAATCACTGGTTAAATGTAGAATAGTAAGTCTAATATGTAACCTTTTGAATAGATAAATGTTGAACTTTTTTAGTTATGTAAATATATTAGTTGTATTAGGATAGAAATAGTTATAATTCTTATTCTTGTTGCCTTTTGAACTTAAAATAAATTGTTATATTATTTTCATTTAAAAAAAAATCTGTTTCATTTATTTTTGTGGTGTGAACAATGAAAATAAGGTTTGTTTAGAAAAAGGGCTACAAATAAATAACAATATGATGATGTTGCACACAAATTTTATTTGAAAAAAACAAAAAAAAAATGCAGAACACAATTTACATAAGATGAACAAATTGTTAGAGAAAGATCAAACTTCGAAATATTGGTCAGAAACCATATCCCTTGTGGCCATGCCACGTCTATTGGTGTTTTCTCTGAAAATTTCTTCTGGAAAGTCATTAAAAGGCATGGCAATATCGTCATCAATGGGGCATCCTCTTTTGGTGGCAATATTATGCAAGACACAGCAAACTAAGATGATTCTTGCAACTTTTTCTGTAGAATACTGCATTGCACCGCCAGATCTGTCCAGACATCGGAACCTCATTTTCAATAATCCATAAGTCCTTTCGATGACACCCCTTGTGCTCTTGTGTGCTTCATTAAAACGAATATGTTTCCGGAGTTGGGGGTTATTATAGGGTGTCAGAAGCCATTCATAACAAGGGTAACCGGCATCCCCTGTAATTAAAAAAAAAAAAATATTGATGTAAGTCATTCCAAAAAGACAAAATAATTTTTATTAGTTATTGAGGCTAGCGTCAAATTAGTATAAATTTGTAACAATTTAAAAATTTAATTATATAATTTTTTTTTTTTTTCAGAATTTATTTATATATCCTTTGTTGAAAAAATATCAATGCACAAATGTGAGCCAATCAAACAAGGCCTCTAGGTGCATCAACCAATCGGCAGCTATTGAGCATATATCTAGATATGATTTTCAACAATTGATATAAAAATAATAAAAAGTCAATTTGAAAGTCGTTTAAAATTACATGCTCTTTAGAAAACCTTTAAAATTTTTTGTTGAGTTCAATTCAAGCTTACCTAATAACCATCCCTCTGGCATTTCCCCATTTTCGAATTTTTGGTACAGTCCAGTCTGCCGCAGGATATAAGCGTCATGGCAGGAGCCAGGGTAATTTGATCTCACGCTGATAATTCTCATTTTGGGGTCACAAACCATCTGTACATTCAAGGAATGGCAGGACTTTCGGTTGCGGTAAATCTCCTCCCGTAACCGTGGCGGTCGAACTGCAATATGGGTACAGTCTATTGCCCCAAGAACATTTGGCATTCCAGCCACACTGTAGAATTGCGACTTTATCGATTGCCACTCTTCTGTGGTAGATGGTAGACAAACATATTCGGGGAATATATGCATGAGTGCATCGATAACTTTGGAAAGATGACGAGAAAAGGCAGACTGACTGAAACCAATGATGACGCTGGACACTGCCTGAAATGATCCGGTGGCAAAAAAGTGCAAGGCAGCAAGAAACTTTAGTATTCCGGGAATGGCCCTTGAACGAGCCGTCACAGGCTCTAGAAAATGTGCTATTTGAGAATATAAAGACAATATTGAATGTCGATCCAGACGGAACCTTTGAATAACCTCTCGATCGGAAAGGGCATCTAAAGGAACCCGAGGAAGGAATACCCGCTGTACTCGTAATCGCCTTCTTCGAACCGGATTTGGGGCATCAGGTTGACGAATTTGCCTTCTACCCCTCATTTGCATCAGACGAACAATATAAAGTTGAAGAAGTGTCTCCATATGGCTAACAGGATCAAAAGTGAGTAAACATTCAATTGTACACCTCTTTTAAATCAGTTGTAGGCGTTGATCTGATAGACCCTATTGTTTATTATGGTGCTCGCCATCTATTAGCTGGCGAGGGATTTTTAACGAGGTAGGTGCGGAGAATTTCACGAGCGTAGAAATAGATAGTTTAGTAATTCCTGTTTTGTGCGAGATTTATGTCGAGCGAGTATTTTCTAGCTACAAAAAAGACGAGAATTCAAGATTTGCGGGCAAGTTCGCTCGCCGTTTTTTAATATAAGGTTTTCAATGGATTCGTGGGATAGTACATACGGTTATTGATCCGCACGCAGAAATTTAGACGAAAATAGTCACGAAGACCTCGCAGACAGCTTAGTACATGGAGCCCATAGAGTTTAATAATTCACCATATGTAACACTTTGTTTAGTAAGGTAAGTCTTGATAACTTTGCTGAAACTACTAACAGGATAGATTCATGTATATACCACCCAGAGCACTTGCCAGCATGAGTCTTGCAGACAGCTTTAATTTTGTTACATATATATTCTAGATGCCACAACACCTATTGCCCCAGGTTACAAGCTAGCCCTAACAAACACAGGAGCTCCCTGACTCTTCACCAGTTCCCTAACATGTTTCGCCGTGTTAACGGCTTTCTCAAAGGGGGTTGTTGTTGTTGTTGGTTCTCAAAGGGGGTTTTTGAGAAAGCCGTTAACACGGCGAAACATGTTAGGGAACTGGTGAGGAGTCAGGGAGCTCCTGTGTTTGTTAGGGCTAGCTTGTAACCTGGGGCAATAGGTGTTGTTCATTCCTTTGTTAGACCTTAGCGTTCTTGAATATATATGCACAATCATTATCTAGAATTGTTATGAGACGCTATTTAGGTACTACAGAATTATGATAGTATAATACCTTGTTAATAATAATTGCACAGACTTATATAAATGAGGAGCACAATATAGATTACATTTGAACAGACAAATGCGCTTGTCTATACTACTAGAGACCTTGACTTAAGTGTTTGTAGACACACTATGTTTAAAATAGCATGGTGACTGCAACAAATTATTCCAACAGCTAAATACCAGCAGCGGAGCTATATACAAAGGCCGTACTTGTATAATAACTGAATACTTAATAACAGAGCAATGCTCAATTCTGGTGGGTAAGCAAAGTTATTAGATAAATATCGTTGCAGATAATCTGCATAGAAACTTCTTAACTGCTGCACTAATAACACAGATACAAGCAACACAGCTGTGAGTTAGCAATATAATTACTCCTGCTGCAGATTCAGTTAACTGAACTCTTATAACGGTTATAACCTTAGGGTTTACAACAGCAAGATAAAACTGTATACACGGTATACTTATCCAGCTGTAGCATACACTGTTAAAAACCTGAGGATAAATATAAATAATAACCTTAGAGATATACACAGCAATGATTGTATTTAACTATTAACGTTATAACAGCTAAAACAAACAGCTGGAGTCAGTGTTACAAACACGCAGACAGCACACTCAGCGAACAGAAGCAGACACAAGCTTTACTTTAAGTTATGAAACTTTGTGGCATCTAGAATATATATGTAACAAAATTAAAGCTGTCTGCAAGACTCATGCTGGCAAGTGCTCTGGGTGGTATATACATGAATCTATCCTGTTAGTAGTTTCAGCAAAGTTATCAAGACTTACCTTACTAAACAAAGTGTTACATATGGTGAATTATTAAACTCTATCTGATAATCACTGCATATGAAGAAAAAGTGATCTGAACCAATTGCCTAATAAACATAAGATCAGTTATACATACTATCCTTGGTCAAGGTATTACGTTGCAGTCTGGGTAATAATATACAGACATAAATGAATACTCAAGTATGCATCAAGCACACTGACTGTTGACCAAAAATTCATTTAATACCTTCAATTATATGCTCTATATTATTATAAATTCCAAGATTCACAAGGTATTTTGGGGTAACAAACTAATAACTGGGATTATTCCTATTCTGCAATAAATTTGTGATTAACACAAACTAAATAATCTACTCTAGTGTGCAAATAATAAGCACGGAGAAAAGGTGTTATCCTTAGAATTGCAGAGGGTCAGTATACTTTATATTTTGTTGCATATACCCCATTTATACAACAACCGTGAACTATCACATCTTGACATTATAGTGATAAAAGATATATGATTTATCACTCCCCAGGTAGCTACTGTTTTTAATTGCACATCCCTTTATTTTATCTCCTGTTTTTATTTGCGTATTTAATAAAAGTTATGTTTTAATTATTCAAGCGTACTCCCCTCACCAATTGGTACTCCATCCTTCTATCAAACATACACACATAGGCCTAGATTTAGAGTTCGGCGGTAGCCGTCAAAACCAGCGTTAGAGGCTCCTAACGCTGGTTTTGGCCGCCCGCTGGTATTTGGAGTCAGTGATTAAAGGGTCTAACGCTCACTTTGCAGCCGCGACTTTTCCATACCGCAGATCCCCCTACGCCATTTGCGTATCCTATCTTTTCAATGGGATCTTTCTAACGCCGGTATTTAGAGTCGTTTCTGCAGTGAGCGTTAGAGCTCTAACGACAAGATTCCAGCCGCCTGAAAAAAGCAGGAGTTAAGAGCTTTCTGGCTAACGCCGGTTTATAAAGCTCTTAACTACTGTACCCTAAAGTACACTAACACCCATAAACTACCTATGTACCCCTAAACCGAGCTCCCCCCACATCGCCGCCACTCGATTAAAAATTTTAACCCCTAATCTTCCGACCGCCACCTACGTTATACTTATGTACCCCTAATCTGCTGCCCCTAACCCCGCCGACCCCTATATTACATTTATTAACCCCTAATCTGCCCCCCACAACATCGCCGCCAGCTACTTACAATAATTAACCCCTAATCTTCCGACCGCAAAGCGCCGCCACCTACGTTATCCCTATGTACCCCTAATCTGCTGCCCCTAACACCGCCGACCCCTATATTATATTTATTAACCCCTAATCTGCCCCCCTCAACGTCGCCGACACCTACCTACACTTATTAACCCCTAATCTGCCGAGCGGACCTGAGCGCTACTATAATAAAGTTATTAACCCCGAATCCGCCTCACTAACCCTATCATAAATAGTATTAACCCCTAATCTGCCCTCCCTAACATCGCCGACACCTACCTTCAATTATTAACCCCTAATCTGACGACCGGAGCTCACCGCTATTCTAATAAATGTATTAACCCCTAAAGCTAAGTCTAACCCTAACACTAACACCCCCCTAACTTAAATATAATTTTAATCTAACGAAATAAATGAACTCTTATTAAATAAATTAATCCTATTTAAAGCTAAATACTTACCTGTAAAATAAACCCTAATATAGCTACAATATAAATTATAATTATATTATAGCTATTTTAGGATTAATATTTATTTTACAGGTAACTTTATATTTATTTTAACTAGGTACAATAGCTATTAAATAGTTAAGAACTATTTAATAGTTACCTAGTTAAAATAATAACAAATTTACCTGTAAAATAAATCCTAACCTAAGATATAATTAAACCTAACACTACCCTATCAATAAAATAATTAAATAAACTACCTACAATTACCTACAATTAACCTAACACTACACTATCAATAAATTAAATAAACACAATTGCTACAAATAAATACAATTAAATAAACTAGCTAAAGTACAAAAAATAAAAAAGAACTAAGTTACAGAAAATAAAAAAATATTTACAAACATAAGAAAAATATTACAACAATTTTAAACTAATTACACCTACTCTAAGCCCCCTAATAAAATAACAAAGCCCCCCAAAATAATAAATTCCCTACCCTATTCTAAATTAAAAAAGTTACAAGCTCTTTTACCTTACCAGCCCTGAACAGGGCCCTTTGCGGGGCATGCCCCAAGAAGTTCAGCTCTTTTGCCTGTAAAAAAAAACATACAATACCCCCCCCCCCCAACATTACAACCCACCACCCACATACCCCTAATCTAACCCAAACCCCCCTTAAATAAACCTAACACTAATCCCCTGAAGATCTTCCTACCTTGTCTTCACCATCCAGGTATCACCGATCCGTCCTGGTTCCAAGATCTTCATCCAACCCAAGCGGGGGTTGGCGATCCATAATCCGGTGCTGAAGAGGTCCAGAAGAGGCTCCAAAGTCTTCATCCTATCCGGGAAGAAGAGGCGATCCGGACCGGCAACCATCTTGATCCAAGCGGCATCTTCTATCTTCATCCGATGACGACCGGCTCCATCCTGAAGACCTCCACCGCGGACCCATCTTCTTCCGGCGACGTCCAACTGCAGAATGACGGTTCCTTTAAGGGACGTCATCCAAGATGGCGTCCCTCGAATTCCGATTGGCTGATAGGATTCTATCAGCCAATCGGAATTAAGGTAGGAATATTCTGATTGGCTGATGGAATCAGCCAATCAGAATCAAGTTCAATCCGATTGGCTGATCCAATCAGCCAATCAGATTGAGCTCGCATTCTATTGGCTGATCGGAACAGCCAATAGAATGCGAGCTCAATCTGATTGGCTGATTGGATCAGCCAATCGGATTGAACTTGATTCTGATTGGCTGATTCCATCAGCCAATCAGAATATTCCTACCTTAATTCCGATTGGCTGATAGAATCCTATCAGCCAATCGGAATTCGAGGGACGCCATCTTGGATGACGTCCCTTAAAGGAACCGTCATTCTGCAGTTGGACGTCGCCGGAAGAAGATGGGTCCGCGGTGGAGGTCTTCAGGATGGAGCCGGTCGTCATCGGATGAAGATAGAAGATGCCGCTTGGATCAAGATGGTTGCCGGTCCGGATCGCCTCTTCTTCCCAGATAGGATGAAGACTTTGGAGCCTCTTCTGGACCTCTTCAGCACCGGATTATGGATCGCCAACCCCCGCTTGGGTTGGATGAAGATCTTGGAACCAGGACGGATCGGTGATACCTGGATGGTGAAGACAAGGTAGGAAGATCTTCAGGGGATTAGTGTTAGGTTTATTTAAGGGGGGTTTGGGTTAGATTAGGGGTATGTGGGTGGTGGGTTGTAATGTTGGGGGGGGGGGGTATTGTATGTTTTTTTTTACAGGCAAAAGAGCTGAACTTCTTGGGGCATGCCCCGCAAAGGGCCCTGTTCAGGGCTGGTAAGGTAAAAGAGCTTGTAACTTTTTTAATTTAGAATAGGGTAGGGAATTTATTATTTTGGGGGGCTTTGTTATTTTATTAGGGGGCTTAGAGTAGGTGTAATTAGTTTAAAATTGTTGTAATATTTTTCTTATGTTTGTAAATATTTTTTTATTTTCTGTAACTTAGTTCTTTTTTATTTTTTGTACTTTAGCTAGTTTATTTAATTGTATTTATTTGTAGCAATTGTGTTTATTTAATTTATTGATAGTGTAGTGTTAGGTTAATTGTAGGTAATTGTAGGTAGTTTATTTAATTATTTTATTGATAGGGTAGTGTTAGGTTTAATTATATCTTAGGTTAGGATTTATTTTACAGGTAAATTTGTTATTATTTTAACTAGGTAACTATTAAATAGTTCTTAACTATTTAATAGCTATTGTACCTAGTTAAAATAAATACAAAGTTACCTGTAAAATAAATATTAATCCTAAAATAGCTATAATATAATTATAATTTATATTGTAGCTATATTAGGGTTTATTTTACAGGTAAGTATTTAGCTTTAAATAGGATTAATTTATTTAATAAGAGTTAATTTATTTCGTTAGATTAAAATTATATTTAAGTTAGGGGGGTGTTAGTGTTAGGGTTAGACTTAGCTTTAGGGGTTAATACATTTATTAGAATAGCGGTGAGCTCCGGTCGTCAGATTAGGGCTTAATAATTGAAGGTAGGTGTCGGCGATGTTAGGGAGGGCAGATTAGGGGTTAATACTATTTATGATAGGGTTAGTGAGGCGGATTCGGGGTTAATAACTTTATTATAGTAGCGCTCAGGTCCGCTCGGCAGATTAGGGGTTAATAAGTGTAGGTAGGTGTCGGCGACGTTGTGGGGGGCAGATTAGGGGTTAATAAATATAACATAGGGGTCGGCGATGTTAGGGCAGCAGATTAGGGGTACATAGGGATAACGTAGGTTGCGGCGGTTTACGGAGCGGAAGATTAGGGGTTAATAATAATATGCAGGGGTCAGCGATAGCGGGAGTGGCAGATTAGGGGTTAATAAGTGTAAGGTTAGGGGTGCTTAGACTCGGGGTACATGTTAGAGTGTTAGGTGCAGACGTAGGAAGTGTTTCCCCATAGGAAACAATGGGGCTGCGTTAGGAGCTGAACGCTGCTTTTTTGCAGGTGTTAGGTTTTTTTTCAGCTCAAACAGTCCCATTGTTTCCTATGGGGGAATCGTGCACGAGCACGTTTTTGATGCCGGCCGCGTCCGTAAGCAACTCTGGTATCGAGAGTTGCATTTGCGGTAAAAATGCCCTACGCTCCTTTTTTGAAGCCTAACGCAGCATTTGTTTTAACTCTCGATACCAGAGTTAAATTTATGGTGCGGCCAGAAAAAAGCCCGCGGAGCGTTAACAGCCCTTTTACCGCCGAACTCTAAATCTAGGCCTTAGTGTGTCATAGAGGACTACAAGAGTGCTATTTGTGTATTCTTTCATGGTCTTTGGACCCATGTTTTTCTATATTTTAGTGTGTTGACGTATAGAGCGGTCCCATCCGCTCTATACGTATCTCAATTGCTCGTTCACAAGTACCGTGAGTATTGCGCATGCACGAATCGTGGATTCAACACTCTAGTGCGCATGCGATTTTCCACTAACCCTGTCTCCAACACGCATGCGCCAATTGCGTTAGAAACATAGTACTTTTGTGATCCGTGACCCGTTTTCAAAGCAATGATGTTTTAGCTGTAGTCATCAAAAAATTTAATGCGCATGCACGAATCGGGAGAGCGCGCCTAATATAATTTGGCCGAACACATTAGTGCCGCATGCGCAGAAGAAGAAATAGTTGGATGACGTGGCATCACGGCCACCTAACGGCCAGAATCTCAATTGGCTAGGTAAAAAACGTGATCAGGAAATAAAGTACATATAAAAATACGGGTTGAATTATTAGAGTCTAAAAAAATGCATTCATTGCGGCGAAAACTTGATTTAGAGGTAACTGAGGAAAAAACCATGAATAAAAGTCATACTAATTTTTGCAAAGAATATTATGGAAGATCGCAAAAGATGTAAGTTTACTTTCACTTTAATGTACCAAAATTCACCTAAACATCAATCAATTGCCTTGAAACTTGGCACAAACTACCTATCCTAGAAGTTTCATGGATTTTGGTTTCCCACAAGGCAAATGAGTGACATTAAAGGGACACTGAACCCAAAATTTTTCTTTCATGATTCAGATAGAGTATGAACTTTTAACCAACTTTCTAATTTACTCCTATTATCAAATTTTCTCCATTCTCTTGGCATCTTTATTTGAAATGCAAGAATGTAAGTTTAGATGCCGGCCCATTTTTGGTGAACAACCAGGGTTGTTCTTGCTGATTGGTGGATAAATTCATCCACCAATATAAAAGTGTTGTCCAGAGTACTGAACCAAAAAAAGCTTAGATGCCATCTTTTTCAAATATAGATAGCAAGAGAAAAAAGAAAAATTGATAACAGGAGTAAATTAGAAAGTTGCTTAAAGGGACAGTTTAGTCAAAAATTCATGATTCAATTAGGTCATGCAATTTTAAACAACTTTCCAATTTACTTCTATTATCTAATTTGCTCAATTCTTTAGATATCCTTTGTTGAAGAAATAGCAATGCACATATGTGAGCCAATCACACAAGGCCTCTAGGTTCAGCAACCAATCAGCAGCTACTGAGCATATCTAGATATGCTTTTCAGCAAGTGCTATCAAGAGAATGAAGCAAATTAGATAATAGAAGTAAATTAGAAAGTTGTTTAAAATTACATGCTCTTTCTAAATCACAAAAAAAAAAAAAAAAAAAAAAAAAAAAAAAAAATTTGCTTTCACGTCCCTTTAAAATTGTATGCTCTATCTAAATAACAAAAGAAAAAAAATTGGGTTCAGTGTCCCTTTATGCTTGTTTTTTTGGGCGCTTAATGTGGCTTAATGTACAAAATTTAACTTAGATGTTAACCAATTTACCCCAAACTTCCCACAATTTCAAAATTACATTTAAAATTAAATTAAATAAAAATTACAATTAATACCTAAATAATTCATATTTAAAACTAAATACATACTTACCTGTAAAATAAACCCTAAACTAGCTACAATATAACTAATAGTTACATTGTAGCTATCTTAGGTTTTATTTTTATTTTACAGGTAAGTTTCTATTTATTTTAACTAGGTAGACTAGTTAGTAAATAGTTATTAACTATTTACTAACTACCTAGTTAAAATAAATACAAACTTACCTGTAAAATAAAACCTTTTGTATTTTTTTTTTTACAGGTAAAAGAGCTGATTTCTTTGGGGCAATGCCCCGCAAAAGGCCCTTTTAAGGGCTATTGGCAGTTTAGTTTAGGCTAGGGTTTTTTTTTTTTTGAGGGGGGGGGGGCTTTTCTTATGTTGATAGGGCTATTAGATTAGGTGTAATTAGTTTAAATATTTGATCATTTCTTTTTTATTTTGTGTAATTTAGTGTTTATTTTTTTGTAATTTAGTTAATTGTATTTAATTAATGTAATTTATTTAATTGTAGTGTAAGGCTAGGTGTTAGTGTAAGACAGTTTAGGTTTTACTTTACAGGTAAGTTTGTATTTTTTTTAACTAGGTAGTTAGTAAATAGTTAATAACTATTTACTAACTAGTCTACCTAGTTAAAATAAATACAAACTTACCTGTAAGTAACTGTTAAGGCAGCGGTGAGCTGGTCGTACGTGCTCGTGCACGGTTTCCCCATAGGAATCAACGGGGAGAGCCGGCTGAGAAAAAGTCTAACACCTGCAAAAAAACTCACTAACACAGCCTCATTGATTCCTACGGGGAAATAAAAGTGATGTTTACATCTAACACCCTAACATGAACTCCGAGTCTAAACACCCCTAATCTTACACTTATTAACCCCTAATCTGCTGCCCCCGACATCGCCGACATCTACATTATACTTATTAACCCCTAAACTGCTGCTCCGGACACCGCCGCCACCTACATTATATGTATTAACCCCTAATCTGCTGCCCCCAACATCTACAACACCTATATACTATTTATTAACCCCTAACCCGCCACCCCCAATGTCGCCGCAACCTACCTATATTTATTAACCCCTAATATGCCACCCCCAATGTCGCCGCCACTATTTTAAAGTTATTAACCCCTAAACCTAAGTCTAACCCTAACCCTAACACCCCCTAACTTAAATATAATTACAATAAAACTAAATAAATATTACTATCATTAACTAAATTATTCCTATTTAAAACTAAATACTTACCTGTAAAATAAACCCTAAGATAGCTACAATATAACTAATAGGGTTTATTTTTATTTTACAGGCAACTTTGTATTTATTTTAACTAGGTAGAATAGTTATTAAATAGTTATTAACTATTTAATAACTACCTAGCTAAAATAAATACAAAAGTACTTGTAAAATAAAACCTAACCTAAGTTACACTAACACCTAACACTACACTATAATTAAATTAACTAAATTAAATACAATTAGCTAAATTAAATTAAATTAGCTAAAGTACAAAAAACAAACAAACACTAAATTACAGAAAATAATAAACAAATTACAGATATTTAAACTAATTACACCTAATCTAATTGCCCTATTAAAATAAAAAGCCCCCCCAAAATAAAAAAAAACCCTAGCCTAAACTAAACTACCAATAGCCCTTAAAAGGGCCTTTTGCAGGGCATTGCCCCAAAGTAATCAGCTCTTTTACCTGTAAAAAAAAAATACAAACAACCCCCCCAACAGTAAAACCCACCACCCACACAACCAACCCCCCAAATAAAATACTATCTAAAAAAACCTAAGCTCCCCATTGCGCTGAAAAGGGCATTTGGATGGGCATTGCCCTTAAAAGGGCAGTTAGCTCTTTTGCAGGCCCAAACCCTAACCTAAAAATAAAACCCACCCAATACACCCTTAAAAAAAACTAACACTAACCCCCTGAATATCGTCTTACCGGGAGAAGTCTTCATCCAAGCCGGGCCGAAGTCCTCAACGAAGCTGGGAGAAGTCTTGATCCAAGCCGGGCGAAGTGGTACTCCAGACGGGCAGAAGTCTTCATCCAGATGGCATCTTCTATCTTCATCCATCCGCCGCGGAGCGGGTCCATCTTCAAGACATCCGACGCGGAGCATCCTCTTCATCCGACGACTAAATATGAATGAAGGTACATTTAAGTGACGTCATCCAAGATGGCGTCCCTTAGATTCCGATTTACTGATAGAATTCTATCAGCCAATCGGAATTAAGGTAGAAAAATCCTATTGGCTGATGCAACCATCCAATAGGATTGAAGTTCAATCCTATTGGCTGATCCAATCAGCCAATAGGATTGAGCTTGCATTCTATTGGCTGATTGGAACAGCCAATAGAATGCGAGCTCAATACTATTGGCTGAATGGATCAGGGCAATGGAGAGCTTAGGTTTTTTTAGATAGTATTTTATTTGGGGGGGTTGGTTGTGTGGGTGGTGGGTTTCACTGTTGGGGGGGTTGTTTGTATTTTTTTTTACAGGTAAAAGAGCTGATTACTTTGGGGCAATGCCCCGCAAAAGGCCCTTTTAAGGGCTATTGGTAGTTTAATTTAGGCTAGGGTTTTTTTTTATTTTGGGGGGGCTTTTTTATTTTGATAGGGCTATTAGATTAGGTGTAATTAGTTTAAATATCTGTAATTTGTTTATTATTTTTTGTAATTTACTGTTTTTTTTGTACTTTAGCTAATTTAATTTAGGTAATTGTATTTAATTTAGTTAATTTATTTAATTTAATTATAGTGTAGTGTTAGGTGTTAGTGTAACTTAGGTTAAGTTTTATTTTACAGGTACTTTTGTATTTATTTTAGCTAGCTAGTTATTAAATAGTTAATAACTATTTAATAACTATTCTACCTAGTTAAAATAAATACAAACTTGCCTGTAAAATAAAAATAAACCCTAAACTAGCTACAATGTTACTATTAGTTATATTGTAGCTAGCTTAGGGTTTATTTTATAGGTAAGTACTTAGTTTTAAATAGGAATAATTTTGTTAATTATAGTAATTTTATTTAGATTTATTTTAATTATATTTAAGTTAGGGGGTGTTAGGGTTAGGGTTAGACTTAGGTCTAGGGGTTAATACATTTAGTATAGTGGCGGCGACGTTGGGGACGGCAGATTATGGGTTAATAAATGTAGGTAGGTGGCGGCGATGTTAGGGACGGCAGATTAGGAGTTAATAATATTTAACTAATGTTTGTGAGGCGGGAGTGCTGCGGTTTAGGGGTTAATATGTTTATTATAGTGTTAACGATGTTTGGGGTGGCAGATTAGGGGTTAATAAGTGTATGTAGGTTGCGGCGACATTGGGGGCGGCAGATTAGGGGTTAATAAATATAATGTAGGTGTTGGCGATGTTGGGAGCAGCAGATTAGGGGTTCATAAATATAATGTAGGTGGCGGCGGTGTCCGGAGCGGCAGATTAGGGGTTAAAATTTTTATTATAGTGTTTGCGATGCGGGAGGGCCTCGGTTTAGGGGTTAATAGGTAGTTTATGGGTGTTAGTGTACTTTTTAGCACTTTAGTTATGAGTTTTATGTTACGGCGTTGTACCATAAAACTCATAACTACTGACTTTTAAATGCGTTAGGACTCTTGACGGGGTAGGGTGTACCGCTCACTTTTTGGCCTCTCAGGACAGACTTGTAATATCAGCGCTATGGAAGTCCCATAGAAAAAAGACTTTACGAAGTTTATGTAAGTCGTTTTGCGGTAAGGTCAAAGAAGTGTGCGGTGACCCTAAATCTCAAGACTCGTAATACCAGCGGGCGTAAAAAAGCAACGTTAGGACCTCTTAACGCTGCTTTTTTACCCTAACGCACAACTCATAATCTAGCCAATAGTTTTTTTTATTAATTTTAGAGTTGATGACTTTGCTTATCATTTGGCAGAATAGCAGAATAGAAAGTGTTCAGGACTTCAGACTACAGGATAGCAGAATCAGGAATAGTTTGCATAAGTATTTCTTTACAGAAATGGATGTTGATTTATGGAGTCAACTTTAAATTGAGGGGATAAAACAAACACAATAAGTGAATTCTAGAGAAAAGCTATTCTGAGGATTTAATCTACACATCTGAGAGAAATATGGGCATACCAGATAAGCTGCCTGGTTCTTTTCTGCTATCAAAATCTGTTTCTATATATTCCAGAAGGGCACTCGTCATTGTTGGCCTTTTATATTCATTCATCTGCAATTTTTTTGAACATTATGAAAACTGTACTTGCAAAGATCTTTACTTCAAAAGAAATGATCCTTAAACTTTTAGAACATTTGACATGGCTATGTGAATTTTGTTGGTGGTTTCATTTTTTAAGCCATATTATCTTTTTTTTGTAGATTTTTTTTAATTCTATGTTTATCTGTCTCCGTATTTTGCCCAATGTCTTCTTTTCTGATCTATATGTTTGAAACTTTTGAGATGTCCTAATATATGTTTCTATGGGGACCATTTAACAAGCTCCGTAGGGAGCATGTGGGCCTGTGTTTCTGGCGAGTCTGAAGACTCGCCAGAAACACAAATTATGGAGCTGCGGTCTAAAGACCGCTGCTCCATAACCCTGTCCACCTGCTCTGAGCAGGCGGACAGGAATTGCCAGAAATTAACCCGATCAAGTACGATCGGGTTGATTGACACCCCTGCTGGCGGCCGATTGGCTGCGAGTCTGCAGGGGGTGGCTTTGCACCAGCAGCTCTTGTGAGCTGCTGGTTCAATGCTGAGTATGGAGAGCGTATTGCTCTCCGCATTCAGCAAGGTTTTGCGGACCAGATCCGCAGTGTCAGATCAGATCCGCAATAGGGGCCTATATCTCAAATGCAATGGTTAAAATGTTTTTGTTGTTGTTTTATTTATTTATTTTTGTTATTTTTTTATCCTCCTTTTATTTTATAGCAATTTAGTACGTAAAAAAAAAGGATTCTATATTTCAGCACAGAAGTCTTCTTAGTTCTGCAAGGTCCCTCAAAGTATTTTAGAAAGGCAACTTGTAGCTTGAAAGCGGTTTATCTCAGATTACAAGTCTGCGGGTTGCAATAACTAATATCGTGAATGTGTTAACTTGTGCAACCTAAATTATTGTGCAGCTTAGATGCCTTCTTTCTCAAATAAAGATAGCAAGATAACAAAGAAAAATTGATAATAGGAGTAAATGAGAAAGTTGCTAAAAATTGCATTCTCTATCTGAATCACGAAAGAAAAAATTTGGGTTGTGTCCCTTTAATCATCCCGATCGCATTGGATCGGGATGATTTCAGTCCGCCACCAAAAGGTTTTACAATGGGATGTCGATGCAGCATCTACTGCTTAATAAATCGACCCCCAAGTGTAAAGTGTAAGGGTTAAAAAAGTGCACCAAGCACAACATAAATACATTAAAATAAACTATTACACTCATATATACACTATCTGGTAAAATTATTCATATAATTATTAATTAAAAAATTATCGGCTAGATTACGAGTTTTGCGCTACCGGGTGCATAAATAATGCAATAAAATGAGCAATACCACACTTTCCATAGTGCTGCCATTAGGAGTCACTAAAAAACCTCCTTGTGCTGTGCGTTATGGTGCGTTAAGACCTGCGATCGTGGAATGGCAAATTGCCGTAACGCAATCCCATTGATGTCTATGGGAAAAAGAAAGTTACGTTTAAACCTAACACCCTAACATAAACCCCTAGTCTAAATAACCCTAATCCACCAGTCCCTGAAATCGCAGACGCTGAATACAGTTATTAACCCCTAATCTGCCGCTCCCCAACATCACTGACGCTAATAAATTGATTAAACCCTAATCCGCTGCTCCCAGACATCACCAACACTAAATAAACCTGTTAACCCCTAAACCACCGGCCCTCCACATCGCAACTAATAAATAAACCTATTAACCCCTAATCTGCTGCCCACCCACATCGCTACTACTATAATCAACCTATTAACTTCTAAACCACCGGCCCCCCACATCGCAACACTATAATAAAGTATTAACCCCTAAACCGTCAGCCCCCCACATCACAACTAATAAACTAACCCTATTAACCCCTATACTGCCAGCCCCCCACATTGCAACTAATAAACTAAACCTATTAACCCCTAAACTGCCGGCCCCCCACATCACAAAACACAAAACACTAAATTAAACTATTAACCCCTATACCTAACACCCCCTAACTTTAATTAAAAGTTACAATATAACTATCTTAAAATAAATAACTTTATAAATAAATAAAAAACTTACCTGTGAAATAAAAAATCCTAAGATTAAACTATAAATTAACCTAACTATTCTAATAAAATATAAAAGAATTACCAATTTAAAATCCTAAATTACATGATTAAAAAAACCTAACACTATGAAAAAATAAAAAACCTAAATGACAAATTTAAATAAACCTAATACTACGAAAAAATTATAAAAATCTAACATTACAAAAAATAATAAACACTAAAAATACGAAAAATAAAAAAACTAATCTAATAGCCCTATAAAAATAAAAAATCCCCCCAAAATAAAAAAACCCCTAACCTAACAATAAACTACCAATAGCCTTTACAAAGGCCTTTTGTAGGGCATTGCCCTAAGTTAAACAGCTCTTTTACCTACAACAAAATTACAAAGTTCCCCCTTAAAGTAAAACCCCCCACCCAACCAACCCCCCAAAATAAAAAACCTAAGTCTAAAAAAATCCTAAGGTACCCATTGCCCCTAAAGGGGCATTTGTATGGGCATTGCCCTTAAAATGTCATTCAGCTCTTTTACTGCCCTTAAAAGGGCATTCAACTCTTTTACAAGTGCCCAAAGCCCAAATCTAAAAAAAAAAAACACCACAAAAAATGAAAAAAAAAAAAAAAATAACACTAACCCCAGAATATCTACTCATGGTTCCTGAAGCCCGGTCATCCATCTTCATCCAGGCGGTGATATCTTCTTCCATCGTAGGACCATTCTTTTATCTTCATCCCAGTGACGCGGAGCTGTGGAGGTGTGGAGCAGAGCTGTCCGGGACCGGCGATGACATCCAGCACGGAGCATCCTCTTCATACGATCACCGCCGTACACTGAGGCTTGAATGCAAGGTACTCGTTTAAAAATGGGGTACCTTGCATTCCTATTGACTGACATTTTCAAATCAGCCAATAAGATGAGAGCTACTGAAATCCTATTGACTGATTTGAACAGCCAATAGGATTTCAATAGCTCTCATCCTATTGGCTGATTTGAAAATGATTTGAAAATGTACGCCAATAATAAACTGTTATACTCATATATACACAACATTTTAAACTGTGTTTATAAAAATATTATTAACATTTTTTTATAAGCGTTAAAAGGTATATGGTTTACGACAAGGTGTTTGAATGAAAAGGGCTATATTAAATCACTGTGGCAATATCCGAAGTCCTAAAATTAGCGAGCATCGGTTTTTCCTTGCACACAATTTTTTTTCCAACTTGTAATAGATGTGCAAACCCACTATGAAAAAAGTTTTCTTTGACTAGGGTTTGTGTATAAAAAAATATTTTAAGTGCCACTTTAATCAAGCCCTAAGTGGAATCTGGGGTTCTGAGAGATACATACATTATAATATAATGCTATAAAATACCCTTTAAATTGCATCTCAAGGTCTGGTTGACATAATTGTCTTTTTCTAGTGTACTGTTAAAATTTATAGAAATAACATACCCCTCAAAGCAGTGCTTTCCAAACTGTGTGTCGGGACACACTAGTATGTCGGCAGCAGTGTGTAGGTGTGTTTGGTTTCTGACTTTCCGCCTGCCTGCTAAGCATATCACATGGTTGACATGTGATTGATACCTAGGGGGACACAGATCATCTTAACCTATTGGCGCAGCTCAGTGGGAACTGAAACTATTCCCATTGGCGGCACATTGGCTCCTGACTGCACGTGTAGTCTCCTTAATTGGCTCGTGACTGCATGTGTAGTCAGTGAGTGGGACAGCAGTGTGTTTGCAGCGCGGGCAGTAGTCAATCGGACTCACTGAGCTCTGAGGGTGGCAGCTTAAATGCTGAGCTGAAGTTAGTGGGGGTTTTTTGGCAACTAGCTCCCAGTAGTGCATTGCTGCTCCTGCTCTTGATATATGTATAGGAAGTGGAAGCTTAAAAATGCTTGATGATGAAATGCGAGTGTCTTTATCTAATATTTTACTAAATATTCAGAAACTGTGTTCATCCCATCAACCTCATACATCCCATTAAAATAGTAAGTAGCTTTTGGTGTTATTAAACTTTTTTTTTATTCTTGCACATACATACTGTTACTTGTAAATACATTTCATTATTATATAATTTATGTATGTGTCCCTATCTCTTAAAACAAGTTAGTTTAACCTCCTTTTTGCTAGTACAACTGAATTACTGTGTCACGAAATGATGTAGTTCTAAAAAATGTGTCACTAACATAACAAGTTTGGAAAGTTCTGCCTCAAAGATTTGTATTACATTTATTAAATACTCCACATGGTTGTTTTGGTTCGTAAACATTCCTATGTAATTTATGAAACATAAATTAAATTGGTGAAATAGTGTAATGTGTAATAATAAAAAATTACATATTTTCACATTTATGTCCTAACAAATATTAAATGTTTACCTTTTATTATTATTTATTATTAACTGTTAATTATCAAGTGCTGACAAATTACGCAGAGCTATATAAAGTTCAATACAAGCATGGAGTACATTACAAGACATACAATAACAAGTACAAAAAGGGTTGCACATCACTGCAGTACTTAAATTGACAAACTTAAACTCTGCAGTTATATGGTCTAACTAAATTATCATTAACATCTAACTTGTGATTAAATGGATATTAAAAAACAAAACTACAATAAAAACCTATGGTGCATTTGAAAGAATACTATTTAACCCCTTTCAGTGCAGGGTGCTTGAGGAACATCTTTACTGTTGGAGGTTGAACAGATTACCTTTATATTGCTATCGCTATGTATTAATTTGAACGTCATTCATGAGTGTGCATTTACCTTTATGCAGTAAAACTATATATTGTTTTTTCAGTGTAACTAAGCTTTAATGCAATACATTTTTCAGTGATTGCCAATCTCCTTTATGGGGCCACAGATCATTATTTCAGAAGTCTTAAAGGGACATTAAACCCAAACTTTTTCTTTCATAATTGAGATAGAGGGGTCGATTTATGAAGCAGCGGATGGTGCTTCCGACCCACTCCCCTTCAGGTTCGCCTGAAGTGGAAGTTAAGAAGCAGTGGTCATAAGAATTTACCACCTCTGAGGCAGTGGACAGCAATCAGCCCGATCGGATATGGACACGATTGGGTTGATTGACACCCCCTGCTAGCTAGCCAAATTTGCAGGGGGCGGTATTGCACAAGCATTTCACGAGAAATGATTGTGCAATGATAAATGTAGACAGCGTATGCTGTCGTCATTTATCGATGTGCGGCGGACATGTTCCAGAGCCAGTAATGTTAAACTAATTTCTAATTTAAATATGTTATCAAATTTTATTTGTTCTCTTGGTATATTTTTTTGAAAAGCAGGGACATAAGCTCAGGAGTGTGCACGTGTCTGCAGCACTATATGGCAGCAGTTTTGCAGGAATGTTATCCATCTGCAAGAGCACTATATGGCAGCACTATTTCCTTCCATGTAATACTCCAGACACCTAATTAGGTATCTCTTCAACAAAGAATACCATGGGAACGAAGCACATTTGATAATAGAAGTAAGTTGGAAAGTCTTTTTATATTGTATGTTCTGTCTGAATCACAACTGTAAATTTTTGTTTCATATCCCTTTAAGGGCTGCATAGAAAGTAATTGCTATATATTTTAAAAGTGTCACAGGTACAGATTGAGATAAGGTTTTAGGGTACCCTATTTCTGCTGTTCTCCTTTCCAGAGGTCTTTTGGAGTTGTGGTCACCTTATTAGCACACTCATCAGAAGCCCTCAAAGCACATATTTTATTTCCACTTTTTCCTTTTTTCTGGGGCCACATAAACTATTGTACAAACCTGCTCTGCTTTTTCCAGAGGGCTACAAAAACTATTGCAGAGGCTTACATGTGGCCAATGGCCACCAGTAGGGAATACCTGATTTAGGGCCAGATTACAAGTGGTGTGCAAATTAATGCTTCTGCTGTCCGGTTCCGGCCACCACTCCCCTCACTTGTCATGGCTGTTGCCATGGACGTGGCGGCCATTGCAGTGGATGCAGAGGCTGCTTCTGGTGCTCGGCGATAACGTCATCGCCGCATGCCGGCTCCCTCTGATGCCGGTCCTGATTGCAGCTGAATGCTTCCTCTGGCGCAAAACTACGCCTATGTAAGTACCTTTGTTGCCTGTTATCATTGCCCAAGTATAGGTGTTACTTTGTGTGCTCCTGCGTGCTTATTTACTAAACTGAACTTCTGATTGCCTTATTGTTACTGAACTCTGCCTGTCTCAAGACCACTCTTCTGATTAACCCCTGAACTGCTGATTGCCTTATTGTTGCTGAACCCTGCCTGTCTCAAGACCACTCTTCTGATTAACCCCTGAACTGCTGATTGCCTTATTGTTGCTGAACTCTTCCTGTCCCAGACCTCTCTACTGTTTAACCCCTGTACTGCTGGTACTCTGGGTTGCCTTGTTGTTGCCGAACTCTGCTTGCCTAACTACTCTTCAGTTATCCTCTGTAGTGCCATGAAGGATTGTTCTCTCTACAGTGAGTACTGCTTACCTCATTTACTTACCTTGTTCCGGGATATTTCCTTATCCTTCCACTTGATGTCGGGATAAGAAGACTACTGGCCAAGTTTGGTCTGATTACATCCGCTTGAGCATTAATTGCTCTAGAAGTAAGATTTTTGAGCTTGTCGGGTTGAGCTCATATTACAAGTTGAGAGTAAACTGTTTTTGTTCCCACGCTAACCAGAAGAGCGCAAAAAGTAGAAGTTAGAATATAGTGTGTGTTTTCATATGTTCCCCCATAGAAGTAATTGGAAATGTAAAAAAAAAAAAAAAAACCCCACTCTCGCGTATGCCTGATTGCATATTCTCATTTGCGCTAGCCAGACATGAAAATATGAATTTAAAAGAAAAAGGTCCTATTAAGAAAAAAAGGGGAAGTATGCTCTTTCTACACATATAATTTATATGTTTCCACTTAAAATGTAACTTTTACTGGTTATAGTTAAAAAGGCAGCAACAATTTAGATTATATCTAGCGAGCCAGAGAATGATTCCCTCTGAGCAAGCGTATAAGTGAAACGGGACCGCGTCAGGGGCTTTGTGTTCAATTTTTAACCAGCACTCTGTAAATTTCTGACTACTTTAATTAACTTATCTAAGTTGTTCTAAATACTTGGTGCACTTTATTGGGGGGAAGGATGGGGATGGGAAATATAGTATATTAAAGGATTACTTTCTGTTATAATTTTTAAGCTAAACAACTAACATATTAAAGTTAATAAACATTAATTAAAACCTACTGACCTATATTTTTTCCAAAACGAAGTTTCATAACGTTCTAAAAGTTATATATTTTATTCGCTGATGATGTCACGTTATCCTGCCCACTATTTTCAGCAATAACTTTGTGTTTAAAGCGCCATTTTGAAACCTAGGTATTGTAAACGGATTGGTACAGAGCAAAGGATACCCACGGAGTGGGTATGGAAAACAATTAAATTTGCAGACAAGATTTCTGATATACGGTAGAGATATGTTAATGAAATGCTATTGATAAAAAGCGTATTTGGGGTAGTTAGTTAGTAACAGGCATAGAAAATATTTACTTACAGTGGCCCTTTAAGTAAAAAAGTGGCTTATCTACCCTAATATAGGGCAATACAGGACACAGTTCCTAAATAGAGGCTCTTACACTTACCAAATATTGTTGGTTCTGTCCTCCCCCTCCATTTCACCCTCATATGTGATAGATATTTATTAATTAGCAACTTTGAAGCAGTTGTTTACAAGTCATAATTACAGAGTTGCGTTTTTAATCATTCTCTGGCACGCTAGATATAATCAAAATCGTTGCTGCCTTTTTAATTATAACCAGTAAAAGTTACATTTTAAGTGGAAACGTATAAATTCTATGGCCTCTAGTTATCAAGCCGTCGACTTTCTTGCATTCAACGGCACCAATGCGCTCGCCTAAGATCGCCTAACATCGCCACCGCGGACCTGAATACATTCTCCAAAATTATCAAAAAAGCTGTCAAAAAGCTGCGCATCAAGTACGGTGCGATGAGCAGCGGACTGTTGTTAAATTACAGTCATCGATCTCGCTGCTCTTCTGATTTTTTCACAGCTTTCTTGCTACCCTGTCACTAAGCACGCACACTATACTATACTGTTTACCCCCTATACCGCCGCTCCCGGAGCCCCCGAAACTAAATAAAGTTATTAACCCCTAAACCGCCGCTCACGGACCCCGCCGCAAATCTAATAAATGTATTAACCCCTAAACCGCCACTCCCGGAGCCCACCGCCACCTACATTATACTTATTAACCCCTAATCTGCTGCCCCCTATACCGCCACCACCTACATAAAGTTATTAACCCCTATCCTGCCGCTCCCAGACCCTGCCATAACAAAATAAATTGTTTAACCCCTAAACCACCATTCCCAGAGCCCACCACCACCTACATTATATTTATTAACCCCTAATCTGCCCCCCTACACCGCCGCCACTATAATAAACATATTAACCCCTAAACCTAAGTCTAACCCTAAACCTAACACCCACTAACTTAAATATAATTTAAATAAATCTAAATAAATATTCCTATCATTAACTAAATAATTCCTATTTAAAACTAAATACTTACCTATAAAATAAGCCCTAAGTTAGCTACAATATAACTAATAGTTACATTGTAGCTATCTTAGGGTTTATTTTTATTTTACAGGCAGCTTTGTATTTATTTTCACTAGGTAGAATAGTTACTAAATAGTTATTAACTATTTAATAACTACCTAGCTAAAATAAATACAAAAGTACCTGTAAAATAAAACCTAACCTAAGTTACAATTACACCTAACACTACATTATCATTAAATTAATTACCTAATTTAAAATAAATTAATTACAGTTAAATTAAATTAACTAAAGTACAAAAAACTAACACTAAATTACAGAAAATAATAAAATAATTACAAGAATTTTAAACTAATTACACCTAATCTAATCCCCCTAATACAATAAAAAAGCCCCTCAAAATAATAAAAATCCCTACCCTACACTAAATTACAAATAGCCCTTAAAAGGGCCTTTTGCTGGACATTGGCCCAAAGTAATCAGCTCTTTTACCTGTAAAAAAAAAAATACCCCCCCAACATTACAACCCACCACCCACACACCCAACCCTACTCTTAAACCCACCCAACCCCCCCTTAATAAAACCTAACACTAACCCCTTGAAGATCACCCTACCTTGAGACATCTTCACTCAACCGGGCAGAAGTGGTCCTCCAGACGGTCCGAAGTCTTCATCCTATCCGGGCAGAAGAGGTCCTCCAGACAGGCAGAAGTCTTCATCCAGACGGCATCTTCTATCTTCATCCATCCGGAGCGGAGCTGGTTCATCTTCAAGACATCCGACGCAGAGCATCCTTCCAGGCCGACGACTACCCGATGAATGAATATTCCTTTAAATGACGTCATCCAAGATGGCGTCCCTTGAATTCCGATTGGCTGATAGAATTCTATCAGCCAATTGGAATTAAGATAAGAAAAATACTATTGGCTGATGCAATCAGCCAAAAGGATTGAGCTCACATCATATTGGCTGTTCCAATCAGCCAATATAATGCAAGCTCAATCCTATTGGCTGAAGGATGCTCCACGTCGGATGTCTTGAAGATGGACCCGCTCTGCTCCGGATGGATGAAGATAGAAGATGCCGCCTGGATGAAGACTTCTGCCCATCTGGAGGACCTCTTCTGCCCGGATAGGATGAAGGCTTCGGACCGTCTGGAGGACCACTTCTGCCCGATTGGGTGAAGACATCTCAAGGTAGGCTGATCTTCAAGGGGTTAGTGTTAGGTTTTATTAAGGGGGGATTGGGTGGGTTTTAGAGTAGGGTTGGGTGTGTGGGTGGTGGGTTGTCATGTTGGGGGGGTATTGTATTTTTTTTACAGGTAAAATGGCCGATTACTTTGGGGCAATGCCCCGCAAAAGGCCCTTTTAAGGGCTATTTGCAATTTAGTGTAGGGTCTGGATTTTTATTATTTTGGGGGGCTTTTTTATTTTATAAGGGGGATTAGATTAGATGTAATTAGTTTAAAATTCTTGTAATTATTTTATTATTTTCTGTAATTTAGTGTTTTTTTCTTTTGTACTTTAGTTAATTTTATTTAATTGTAATTAATTTATTTTAATTTAGGTAATTAATTTAATGATAGTGTAGTGTTAGGTGTAATTGTAACTTAGGTTAGGTTTTATTTTACAGGTACTTTTGTATTTATTTTAGCTAGGTAGTTAATAAATAGTTAATAACTATTTAATAACTATTGTACCTCGTTAAAATAAATACAAAGTTGCCTGTAAAATAAAAATAAACCCTAAGCTAGATACAATGTAGCTATTAGTTATATTGTAGCTAGCTTAGGGTTTATTTTACAGGCAAGTATTTAGTTTTAAATACGAATTATTTATTTAATGATATGAATATTTATTTAGATTTATTTAAATTATATTTAAGTTAGGGGGGGTTAGGGTTAGACTTAGGTTTAGGGGTTAATAAATTTAATGTAGGTGGCGGCGGTGTAGGGGGGCAGATTAGGGGTTAATAAATATAATGTAGGTGGCGGCAGGGTCCGGGGGTGGCGGTTTAGGGGTTAAACACTTAATTTAGTTGCGGCGGGGTCCGGGAGTGGCGGTTTAGGGGTTAAACACTTTATTTAGTTGGGGCGGGTTCCGGGAGCGGCGGTTTAGGGGTTAATAAGTATAATGTAGGTGGCGGCGGTGTAGGGGTGCAGATTAGGGGTGTTTAGACTCGGGGTACATGTTAGGGTGTTAGGTGTAGACACTACCATAGGAATCAATGGGATATCGGGCAGCAGCAAACATAAGCTTTCACTGCTGTCCAACTCCCATTGATTAGTGGCGAGCATACCTGCTAGTTATTTGATAACTAGCAAAAGTAGTCAGATTGTGCCGAACTTGTGTTCGGAACATCTGTAGTGACGTAACCATCGATCTGTGTTGGACTGAGTCCGGCGGATCGTATGTTACGTCACTATATTTTACTTTTGCCGGTCTGTAGGGTTTGATAACTATGGGGAATCAGGATTGCCACAAATACGCTGCGGAATTCCAGCGTATTTGCGGTTGACAGCTTGATAACTAGAGGCCTATGTGTAGAAAGAGCATACTTTCCCTATTTTCTTAATACAACCTTTTTCTTTGATGTTAATGTTGTAACATGCTCTAAGTACACTCCTGACTAGTCACCTCTTTCTTTAATTTAGATAACAAGGTCAGTCGGGAGAAAATAGATATCTTTCTTCTTTTTAATAACTGCGGGATCACTCTCTTGTACTTTGTTATATATGAAAATATGAATAGCTCACATTCCAATGTTCTTCACATAGATAAATATCTTCTATTTATTCATAAATACATATTTATACATATATCTGATGGTATTGTTGTACAATATAGATTTATATATATATATATATATATATATATATATATATATATATATATATATATATATATATTCAAATTGAAGACAGCAGCACTCTCACAGACTCCAGAACTTATTCTCACCAGGCATCAAAAAAATAATAAAGATGAATGAAGAGGATGCACTCACTGGATTTTTAAATGTATCAACAATTTATTTTGTGACGTTTCGAGGTATTCACCCCTTCGTCTGAGGAAGGGGTGAATACCTCGTAATGTTACAAAATAAATTGTTGATACATTTATAAATCCTGTTAGTGCATCCTTTTCATTCATCTATCTATCTATCCATCTATCTATCTATGTGTGTGTATGTGTATATATATATATATATATATATATATATATAGGAATATTTTTTTAGAAATACATAGAACATATTCTACATAGAACACATTTACAGTAAATACATAGTTAAAACCTTTATTAAATATGAATATTGCATAAATATGCTTTTTACGTATTTCCATCTACTTAAAGGGACATTCTACTTGAAAATTTTTAATGTTTAAAAAGGTAGATAATCCCTGTATTACCCATTCCCCAGTTTTGCATAGCCAACACTGTTATATTAATGTACTTTGTACCTCTGTGATTATCTTGTATCTAAGCCCCTGCAGACTACCCCCTTATCTCAGTACTTTTGACAGACTTACATTTTAGTCAATCAGTGCTGACTCTTTAATAACTCCACGGGAATGAGCACAATGTTATCTATACAGTACACATGAACTATTAGTGTCTAACTGTGAAAAACTGTCAAATTTCACTTAGATAAGAGGTGGTTCAACGACTTAGAAATCAGTTTATGAGCCTACCTAGATTTAGCTTTCAACAAAGAATACCAAGATAACAAAACAAATTTGATGATAAAAGTAAATTGGAAAGTTGTAAAATCACATGGCTTATCTGAATCATGAAAGTTTAATTTTGACTAGACTTTCCCTTTCACTGTATGTCTAGATATGTATAAATATGTATTTAAGTGTTCATATGTGTATATACTATATGTCTGTAAATACATATATAGACATATAAATACATATGTATGCATATATAGACACATATATAAATACATATACATCTTTATACATGTATCTGTATGAATCTCTATTTTAAAGCCCTTTGCCTGCCTTTTTTCCCCCTAACACTTAAGATCTCATATCTTTAAGCCCTTTTGTGTGCACTATAGTTTTAAAATAATTTTTATTAGTTGGTGTTATTATAAGTGTAACTATACTTTGTAATACATTTTTGATGTGTTTTGTGCAACTGTTTAGCTTCGCAAACAGTTAACCAGAGCCCTGAGTTGTGGTAATCACTCTATCATAAATCACAATTGCGCTCAAGCGATCACGTTTACTTTCAACTCGTAATACGAGCGATAAGCCCTATGAAAGCAAACACTTGCTATAAACCCCTTATCGCTATGGCGCAAATGTTTGTGCTCCATTAATAATCTGGCCCTTAACTAATTGGGGTTCTGTATTTGGATAAAGATATTATGTGTTTTTTATGCTATACAATCTGTTTTGGGCTAGATTACAAGTGACGCACAAATGATTTTGTAAGGGTTTTCGCTATCATTTGCACTCCATTTTAATTGCGCTCATATTTCAAGTTGAGCGAAATCGCTAGAATCATTACCATGATCTCAGAGCTGTGGTTAACTGTTTTGCAAAACAAAAAAGTGTTGCAAAACACATAAAGATACATTACAAAGTACAGTTACACTCATAATAACACTGTATAATCAAAATTATTTAAAAAAAAATTGCATTAAAAAGTTATAAGGGCTCAAAGATATGAGATCTCGGGTGATATAAAAAAACAAGCAGGCAAAGGGATTTAACATTGAGATACATACATATACATGTCTATTGATATATATATATATATATATATTTATGTCTATATATGTGTACATATGTATTTATGTGTATATATGTATTTAAGTAGATGAGAACATGTAAAATCATATTTATGCAATATTCATATTTAATTAAGGTTGTAACTATGTATTTGCTGTAAATATTTGACATTCCAATGTTCCGCATATAGAAGAAAATGTTCTAAGTATTTATAAATAGATATTCCTATATATATCTGTATAGCCTTTACATTGCGGTCTATGGGGACTCTGTTATCACTGTAAATATATATGTAAATGTTTATACACATATATATTTATGTGTTAATATGTGTATAACACATAATTATATATGTATACAACTGAAAATTCAACTTTTAATGAATTCTACAGTTTTAACCTCTTCATGGCAAGCATCGTTCAAACTTAGTGGAGCACCCTTTTGCTGTTATGACTTGCTGCAAATGTGATGCATAGCCAGACACCAGCTTCTGGCAGCATAACTGAGGAATATTAGCTCATTCCTTATGAGCAATGGCCTCCAGTGCAGTAATATTCTTGGGATTGTGTGCTGCAACCGCCTTCTTCAAATTCCACCAGAGATTTTCTTTGGGGTTCATGTCAGGTGACTGTGATGGCCACTGTAGGATCTTCCAGGACTTCTTCTGCAACCAAGCCTTGGTGGAATTTGAGGTATGCTAGGGATTATGGTCTTTTTGGAAGGTCCAATGACACTCAGGCTTTCAGCTTCCTCACAGATGGCATGACGTTTTCTCCCAGGATTTCCTGATACTTCAATGAATCGATCTTGCCTTCCACCTGCTGCAGGTTTCCAGTAACAGAGGATCAAAAGCAGCCCGAGAGCATCAACAAGCCACCACCATGCTTAACTTTAAGCAGAATGTTCTTTTCAGCAAATGCTTCATTCTTTTTCCTTCAGATATACCGCTTATCCATCTGGCCGAAAAGTTCCAGTTTTGTTTCATCGCTCCCAAAACGTCTGTGTGTTATTTTTTTGCATATTGGAGCTGACTTTTCTTGTGCTTTTGGGTCAGTAGTGGTGAACATCTTTGAGTTCTGGCATGGAAACCTTCTGCATTTAGAACTCGCGTTACTGTGCAAACTGAAACCTCAGTGCCTGTTGCCACCAAGTTTCGCAGCAGGTCTTTGGCAGTCACTCAAGGGTTTTTCTCAACCTGCCTTCTCAGAAATCTGGTTGCCGCTGTTGCTAGCTTCCTTTTTCTGCCTCGTCCAGGTAGTGTAACCACTGTTCCTTTAACTTTGAACTTGTGAATGATGCTTCCAACAGTGTCTCTAGGAAAATGCAGTGCCTTTGCCATCTTTTTGTATCCTGTTCCTTGTTTGTGAAAGGTGATGATCTCCTCTCTTAACTTTTTGGACCATATTTTTAACATGCAATCAAACGTGACACTCAACAAACCCCTAGCCAGTTCAGGAGTTTCATGTATTCAAGCTCAAACACACCTGGTGCAACTAATGAAGCTCTTGATTAGTTGCATCAGGTGTGCTTGAGACAACACCTGTTTTGCATATTTGTGCTCTTGTGAGGAATTCTATTCAGGGGGTTGAATAATTTTGAGACTGCAGAATTAATTAAAAGTTGCATTTTCAGTTGAATTTGGGGAAACCATTTGAAGCATTCGTTGTGCTGAGCAATTTAATTGCTTTTGTTTGATTTGTTTATTGCAAATAACTGAAAGTCTGTACATTTTGACAATAAACCTGATTTGCAATGGGGGTTGAATAATTTTGAATACAACTGTATATTCATATTTCCAACCCTGCACGACATCCCCTGTACTGCGCTAGGTTCTTTGCCGTGTTTCACAGCATCAAAACAAGGCTCCCATTGGAGCCTATGCAAACACACTCTCGTGCAATGGGAACCTGTAATACCAGCGCATATTTGCATGAGCTGGTATTACTGAGTGGCATGCAAATGGAAAAAAGATGGCAGCATATGTTGCTCCAAAATATACATATCCTTCTGCTTTAATGGTGCCCTCACAGATGTGCAAGTTACTTATGCCATGGTCACTGAACCCCCCCCCCCCCGTACCATGACAGATGCTGGCTTTTGGACCTGATGCTGATAACAGCTTGTAAATAAAAATACGAGGAGCACAGGTATAAGTGTGAAACAAAAAATGTTTATTTAAACAGGCGCTAATGAGTGAATAAACACACACAGAGTGGTTCGTCAATAATGAACCAAAAAACAAACAATCAGTGTGAGGGGGGGAAAAATAACCACCCCGGGGTTAAGACTGAACAGAGAAAAATCTGCTATATTTACAGACTGCAAGTGAACAGGTATACGCGTTTCAGCAGATTGCCTTACTCATTACCTGATTAAAACAACGGTGTGTGCTCCTTAAAAAGAGAAGCAGTCCACTCCCATTGGCTAGAAGGGACCCACCCTTTTGCTATAGGCACCAATAGGAACAAGTTTCGAAAATAGTGCACAGAAATTTCTACTGAACTCACTGTAAGGATATTAACTCCTAATGCACAAATGATACATAAACTTAAACATCAAAGGTAAAGATATCAACTTTAGCTACAACCAAAATGTATATAAATGAAATGTTAATAATATTGATGTCACTACTACATGTTGCAATTTATAACAGTCATGCTATTGCTTGAATTTCTTGAAAATTGCTCAGATCCTCGCTTTCCTGCAGCTCAAAATAGGACTTCTGCATCCATACATTCTGAAACATAACATGATAATACAATAAAGTAAATAAGACATGCAATGAAAATAGTTATTTCAACATTATAAGCAAAATAGATAAATGAGTGAAATACTATACATAACCAAAGTGTACATGCACTATATAAATTATGAGTAAACATGTATAAACATGTACACTAATTGAATCTACGTATGTGAACTGACTTCTGCATTAACTTCCCGTATTCCACAGGGCTGTCAGTCCCTCACTAGATGCAAATGGAGTATAAAAATATAGGATACACTAACCATATGCTAAGTCCCTACTGAGTCTACAATTGGGCCACTAGTATTTGAGACCTAAAACTTCTAGTAGGTATTGTCTGAGGGAAATGACTATTAATGATATCAGTGGGTAGAATTACATATAAGATTGAGGAAACACAAAAATATTATTACATTATGTACACAGAGGGTTACTGGTCCAAATAATTGGGACTATATATATTATATTTTCAGAAGAGTAGTCTAACCTCAAGGGTCCAATGAATAGGGAGACAATTGGAGGCTAAGTAGTGTAACTACAGAGTCACAGGTGATTACTACAGGACCACGCTCATAAGTATTAACCCCATCAGTATAATCACTTAACCAATGGACATAATGTTTAATCCTGGGCTAACATAAAGGGGAGGAAACAGGAAAAGGGAACCCAGGCTGGAGGAGAGTGGTGGTTCTTCACAAAATGGAAGAACAAAGGGTCACCAAAAATTAATCAAATCATATTCAGAGTTGAGACCCTCTGGGACCCTTGTCCTCAATTTAAAAATCCAGAATACCTCTCTCTCCCCCAGCCTGCGGTTCCTATCCTGTCCCCCCTTGACTGGGGGAACTCTCTCTATGATGGTCCAAGAGAAGGATGTTATATCCTTAGAATGTACGCCTGAAAAATGCTGTATAAGTGGTGTGGTAAGTATCCCAGCCCTGATATCAGCTAGGTTTTCCTTAATTCAGACCCTAGCCTCTCTGGTGGTGAGACCCACATACTGAAGAGAACAAATCTTAAAGCTGATGACATACACCACGTAAGTAGATCTACAGTTCAGACATGAATCAATTTCAAATACCTGGCCTGTTATCAGTGAGCTGAACTGTCTTCCGGTTGCCACCTTTTCGCAGGCCACACAAGTACGGTGGTGGCAACGAAAAGTACCTTTACAACTCAACCATGAGGAGATTTGCTGACCTGGCTTTCTCAGTCTGGTAGGTGCTATCATGTTACCTATAGATTTGTTCTTTTTATAGGAAACTCTCAGACCTCTCTCTACCACCTCCTGCAATTTATCATCTGCAGACAACATGCCAAAATTCTTTCTTAATATTTGACAAATGTCATCATATTGTTTGGAATATTCCGTAAGAAAAGTAATTTTGTCATCTTTCATGTTTTGTAAGTTAGAACCTCTTTTTCTGGTCCTAGAGGTTTCAAGTAATCTTTCCCTGGGTATGCTTTTGACAACATTCCTGGCCCTCGAGATAACTGAGCTCTTGTAGCCTCTTTACTTGAGCCTTCTCTCTAGGTCATCCGCCTGTTTACTATAGACTGCTGCATCGCTGCAGTTCCTTTTCAGGCAGATGAACTGTCCTTTCGCAACCCCTTTGAACACCCCCTGTGGATGACAACTCTCTGCGTGTAGAAGGGAGTTGCCAGAGATAGGCTTGCGATAGGTTTCTGATGCTATAACCTGTCCATGTTTGCCTGTCAATGAAACATCAAGAAAATTGATGGTTTCATTCTGTACTTCATGGGTAAAGTGAATGCCCATTTCCTCATCATCCAGACTCTCCAAAAAGGTCTGCAAGTCAAGTCTATTGCCCCCCCATATAAATAGGAGATCATCTATAAAACGGCCGTACCAGATGATACCTTCTTTGAGGGGATTCCTGTCTCCAAAGATGTGGGACAGCTCCCACCAACCCATGTACAGGTTGGCATAGGAGGGGGCAAACTTCGCCCCCATAGCTGTCCCACGCTTCTGGAGAAAGAAATCCCCTTCAAATTCAAAATAATTGTGGCTCAGTAGGAAGTGGGTGACTTCCACTACATAGTCCACAAAGGGTGAATCTGGTCCTAACTGCCTTTCCATAAAGAAACGTATGGCCTCCAATCCCCTCTCGTGTGGAATGGAGGTGTACAATGACTTAACATCAGCAGTTACCCATACAAAATTCTCTCCCCACTCCACACACGAGAGGAGATTGAGAACATGCTTAGTGTCCGAAAGGAAGCTCCACAGGGAACTCACCAACGGCTGCAGTACCTGGTCAAGCTACTCTGACAGGTGCTCCAAGAGGGAACCAATGCCACTGACAATTGGCCTCCCCTGCACATTGTCAACAGACTTGTGGACCTTGGGCAGATGATTAAATGTTGGTATAGCTGGGTTAGACACCATCAGGTAATCCCGTGTGTTATCATCTATGTAGCCCAGTTCCACACCATCATCCACAAGGGAGGCCAACTGCCGCCGATACAACCTTGTAGGATCACCTGCCAGAGTGGCATAATCATCAGGATTGCCCAACTGTCTATATGCCTCTTCCCTAAAGCTATCTGCATTGAGCACCACTATAGTGCCACCCTTATCGGCAGCCCTCACTACAATGTTATCATTACTAGCCACGCTGTCTAGAGCCCTCTTGTGGTGGATAGAGATGTTACATCTCTGTCCTCTCTCTGAACTATAATACAGCTTGGTGAGATCTTGCTCCACTCTCTGCTGAAATTTCTCTAGAATTGTACCTCTATTTTGTAAAGGGTAGAAGGATGATTTGCACCTGAAGGACGGAATTGATACCGTCCCTCCAACAGTTTGATCACCCCCTCCCCCTAGTATTTCTAGGGTTCTGATGTCACAATACTCTTGGAAATCAAGTCCCCCCCCACCCCCTGAGCCCCTTACTTCTGTGGGCCTATTCACGGGAATGGAAGCGTGGCTCTCATGCTCTCCACCCTGTTGGGAATGGTAGAACTTTTTTAGCGTGAGTCTTCGAATTAGCTTGTTAACATCAAGTAATGTTCTGAATAAATTAAAGTCCGCGGAAGGTGTAAATGACAGTCCCAGACTAAGTACCTCCTGCTCATGTTTACTTAACACATGGTTGGAAAGGTTCAGAACATTCTGTAGTTGCCCCTTCATTGTGCCCTTCTCTGGGGGTACCTCCTTTGGTCCTTGAACTGTGTGTTTGACTCCAGTGTTTCTCCTCCCCCCCGTCTGGTGATCTTTGGGGGACCCGAAAAACCTGTTCCAGTTGGGCATTCTCTGTCTCCCTGGTATCTCTTGAGGAGGCCCCTGCACATCCTGATTCTTCTCTGTAGTGTGAATGTGATTGAGCTGCCTGGGTCTTCAGTATGGCAGGTGGGAGTGATATTATTGTCGTGCTCTCCTTAGGTCTTGTCACCTGTTCTCTGGGTGGTAATTCTTCCCCACCTGATCCAGAGCCCTCGTCGTATGACTCCCCCTCACTCTTATAGAAATTGACCCTTCTTCCTCTATTTCGTCTTTGCTTGTTCCTTCCCCTCTGTTGGTTGGGAAAATACGTATTTTTGTTTTGATCCTTCTTTAGCATATATCTGTCCCTCTTATTCCAGACATATACCCGATTTAGGTCATAGTCAGATTGGTCTCGCAGATATTTATTATGTTTCACTTCAAGTAGTAAGGTCTTAGCTTCTGCTACAATTTGTTGTAATGTAGTGTCAAATTTGATGTAGCTTGTCTCCTTGCTTCTATTATTCAGTTCCCTCTGAACTTCCTTTATTTTATTTGCTAGCTCCTCCAGGGACTTCTTTTTAAACTCACAGATCAAGTTCATTAGTTTTAGTGAACAGGTGGTTAAGTGGCCATTCCAAAGATCAATGAACACCTTATCATCAGTGATAAACGTGGGGAATTTATTAAGCCGTAACCCCCTGGGTATAATACCCAATTCTTGATATTTGATCAGGGTTTTTATGTCCCAGCTCAGCTTGTTTTCTTTTAACAGAAGGAACTCTAATTCTTCAAAAAGAGCAACCAGACTATAGTGCGATTTGTCCGTGGAAAAAACTTTGTTGTAATCCACTTGGACAGTATCTCTTTCCTGTGCATTCCTTAGAGAGAATAACAATACTGGAGTATCATCAGAACTATCCCCTTCACTCATGCCTGACCGCTAAAGCCGCTAAAAATAAAACAAATGATATATAGAAAAAATTTTTGTAGAAAAGTGTGTGCAGAGACTAAGGTAACTCTCCCAGGGCCCGGCCTCGACCCTACACAAATGTGCAAAGTAAGCAAAAGTAAGGAAAATATTTCAAAGGAGAGTAACCTCTGGTGCGGCATGCTCCGCAGTGGAAATTGTAACCTGCAGTGAATTAGTTTGCAGCTCGCATATACACAGTGCTCTCATAACAAGTCTTGAGCACTGGTTTCTGAGGAGTAGGGTCCCATCCGGTTTCCTTCCCAAACAAGTTCCAATCACTACAAGCCCACCGCTATATTTAAGTAAGTCCCAAGAGGTATGTGACAGAAAAACTGTACAATGTTCAAGGCTAAGCAAGCACGTACCTCCGATCCGTATGACCCTCGCCAGGAGTCATCCTGTGTGTACCGGTTACTGCCGTATGGCTAGTTTCTCCATCCGTGGCTGGGTATTGTGCGGCTCCCAAGCAACCTCCGTAGTCGGTGAGGTATGTAGCTCCTCCTCTCCAGGTGTCTCTGGCAACAAGCTAGCTTTGCGGTCAGGATTTTGCGCTCACCCCACACCTGTGCTCACTCAAAGATGGCCATACATAGCGTGTAAATAAAAATACGAGGAGCACAGGTATAAGTGTGAAACAAAAAATGTTTATTTAAACAGGCGCTAATGAGTGAATAAACACACACAGAGTGGTTCGTCAATAATGAACCAAAAAACAAACAATCAGTGTGAGGGGGGGAAAAATAACCACCCCGGGGTTAAGACTGAACAGAGAAAAATCTGCTATATTTACAGACTGCAAGTGAACAGGTATACGCGTTTCAGCAGATTGCCTTACTCATTACCTGATTAAAACAACGGTGTGTGCTCCTTAAAAAGAGAAGCAGTCCACTCCCATTGGCTAGAAGGGACCCACCCTTTTGCTATAGGCACCAATAGGAACAAGTTTCGAAAATAGTGCACAGAAATTTCTACTGAACTCACGGTAAGGATATTAACTCCTAATGCACAAATGATACATAAACTTAAACATCAAAGGTAAAGATATCAACTTTAGCTACAACCAAAATGTATATAAATGAAATGTTAATAATATTGATGTCACTACTACATGTTGCAATTTATAACAGTCATGCTATTGCTTGAATTTCTTGAAAATTGCTCAGATCCTCGCTTTCCTGCAGCTCAAAATAGGACTTCTGCATCCATACATTCTGAAACATAACATGATAATACAATAAAGTAAATAAGACATGCAATGAAAATAGTTATTTCAACATTATAAGCAAAATAGATAAATGAGTGAAATACTATACATAACCAAAGTGTACATGCACTATATAAATTATGAGTAAACATGTATAAACATGTACACTAATTGAATCTACGTATGTGAACTGACTTCTGCATTAACTCCCCGTATTCCACAGGGCTGTCAGTCCCTCACTAGATGCAAATGGAGTATAAAAATATAGGATACACTAACCATATGCTAAGTCCCTACTGAGTCTACAATTGGGCCACTAGTATTTGAGACCTAAAACTTCTAGTAGGTATTGTCTGAGGGAAATGACTATTAATGATATCAGTGGGTAGAATTACATATAAGATTGAGGAAACGCAAAAATATTATTACATTATGTACACAGAGGGTTACTGGTCCAAATAATTGGGACTATATATATTATATTTTCAGAAGAGTAGTCTAACCTCAAGGGTCCAATGAATAGGGAGACAATTGGAGGCTAAGTAGTGTAACTACAGAGTCACAGGTGATTACTACAGGACCACGCTCATAAGTATTAACCCCATCAGTATAATCACTTAACCAATGGACATAATGTCTGATGAAGCGCATGTGCTCATGCGCGAAATGCGTAAGATAGGAGCTTACCAGTGTCTGAAGATAAGCCTGCTCCTAATAAATACTTCATTTCATCTACCTTGAAGACTCTGCATTCCTTTTTCCTCTTTTAGAAAATGCACAGATCTCAACCTGTATTATTTCCCTTTAACTTGCATCTGTGGATGCAACAGTGAATGGTGATGACTGACAAAGGTTTACCAAAGTATTTCCATGTCAGGATATCCAGTACAGACTCATGACGGTTTTTGAGACAGTGACGTCTGAGGGATCAGAGATCACACACATTCAGAAGTGGTTTACGGCCTTGCCCTTTATGCACCGAGATTTGACCCGATACCTTGAATCTTTTATCTATATTGTGCACTGTAGAAGGTGAAATACCCAAAATCCTACCGACTTGTCTTTGGGGAATGTTGTTCTCAAAGTGTTGGATTATTCACTGACGCATCTGTTGGCAGATTGGCGAGCCTCAACCCATCCTTACTCTTGAAGGACTGGACCTTTTTTGAAGCCTCCTTTTATACTATGATTACACGATTGCCTCACCTGTTTCACATCACCTTCTTATTTCAACTTGTCACATCACTATTAGTCCTAAACTGCCCCTGTCCCAACTCTTTTGGACCTTGTTGCAGTCATCAGATTTCAAATGAGTGTACATTTTTAAAAATACATTAAATTAACAAAATAAAACATCAAATAAGGTGTTAATAATGTAATGTATTTTCAATAGAATACAGGGTGAAATTAATTTTCAAATGACTCTTTTTGTTTGTTTTTTGCATTTTCCATACTGTCACAACATTTTCAGAATTGGGGTTGTAGTTTGTAAAAGTAATTTTTGATTCAGTAAGACTTCAAGAACAATTGTATTTTTCGTAAAACAACAAGGCATGTGTCTAAAGTTGCTATAATACCCTCTCCTTTGCAGTTTCTCTGCTTCCCACCGATTTAACACCATTGCAGCACACATAGGGATTAGGGAAAGAGTAAACCCAACTTGCTAGAACATAGTGCATTAACTTTGTATTTGGTTAATGTGGAATTAATATTTTTGGAAATTTTAGATCCTGGGGAATTAAGTTACTATATTAATTTTAAGTATAGAATGATAAAATTATTTCTCTTGTTAAGTGTATCCAGTCCACGGATCATCCATTACTTATGGAATATATTCTCCTTCCCAACAGGAAGCTGCAAGAGTCCACCCACAGCAAAGCTGCTATATAGCTCCTCCCCTAACTGCCATATTCAGTCATTCTCTTGCAAGCCTCAACATAGATAGGAGGTCGTGAGAGTCTGTGGTGCTTTCTACTTAGTTTCTTCTTCAATCAAAAGTTTGTTATTTTTAAATGGCACCGGAGTGTGCTGTTTATCTCAGGCAGTATTTGGAAGAAGAATCTGCCTGCGTTTTTCTATGATCTTAGCAGACGTAACTAAGATCCATTTGCTGTTCTCACACATTCTGAGGAGTGAGGTACTTCAGAGGGGGAATGGCGTGCAGGTTTTCCTGCAGATAAGGTATGTGCAGTAAAATATTTTTCTAGGAATGGAATTGACTAAGAAAATACTGCTGATACCGAAGTAATGTAAGTAAAGCCTTAAATGCAGCGATAGCGACTGGTATCAGGCTTATTAATAGAGATACATACTCTTGTAAAAATGTGTTTTAAAACGTTTGCTGGCATGTTTAATCGTTTTTTAACATATGTTTGGTGATAAAACTTATTGGGGCCTAAGTTTTTTCCACATGGCTGGCTTAAATTTTGCATAGAAACAGTTAACTGAAGCTTCCCACTGTTGGCTGTGGCAGTTTGTTGTGTCTGTTTTTAAAAACGTCTATGTCATTTTTTTTTTTTTTTTTATCTGTTTTTTGCATTAAGGGGTTAATCATCCATTTGCAAGTGGGTGCAATGCTCTGTTACCTTATTACATGTACTGTAAAAATTTTGTTTGTTTTACTGCCTTTTTTTCACTGTTTTTCAAATTTTGACAAAATTTGTTTCTCTTAAAGGCACAGTAACGTTTTATATATTTGCTTGTTAACTTGATTTAAAGTGTTTTCCAAGCTTACTAGTCTCATTATTAGTCTGTTCTAACATGTCTGACATAGAGGAAGCTCTGTGTTCATTATGTTTTAAAGCCATGGTGGAACCCCATCTTAGAATGTGTACCAGATGTACTGATTTCATGTTAAACAATAAAGATAATTTTTTGTCTTTAAAAACATTATCACCAGAGGATTCTGTCGTGGGGGTAGTTATGCCGACTAACTCTCCCCACGTGTCAGACCTTTTGACTCCCGCTTTAGGGACTCACGCTCAAATGGCGCCAAGTACATCAAGGGCACCCATAGCGCTTCTTTTACCAGGGGATTCTGTCGAGGGGAAAGTTATGCCGACTAACTCTCCCCACGTGTCAGACCCTTCGACTCCCGCTTCAGGGACTCACGCTCAAATGGCGCCAAGTACATCAAGGGCGCCCATAGCGTTTATTTTACAAGACATGGCAAAGGTGGAGAATAATATTCTGGCAGCAGTATTAGTCAGACTAACTGAAATTAAAGGAAAGCAGTTAGCTCTGGGGGTAGATACAGAGCATACAGACGCTTTAAGAACCATGTATGATACTACCTCACAATATGCTTAGTCTGTGGGTGATTTTTTTTTGACTCAGGGAAGATGATTTAACCTGATTCTGATATTTCTACATTTAAAATTTATGCTTGAGAACCTCCACTTGTTGCTCAGGGAGGCTTTGGCTGCTCTGAATGAATGTGTACAATCGCAGGGCCAGAGAAATTGTGTAGACTGGATAAATAATATGCAGTGCCGGTGTGTACTGATGTTTTTCCAATACCTAAAGAGGTTTACTAAAATTTTTTTAATAAGGAATGGGATAGACCAGGTGTGCCGTTCTCTTCCCCTCCTATTTTTTAGAAGAATGTTTTCTAATAGTTACCACCACACGGGACTTCTGGCAGACAGTTCCTAAGGTGGAGAGAAGAGTTTCTACTCTAGCTAAGCGTACCACTACCTCTGACGAGGACAGTTGTGCTTTTAGATCCAATGGATAAAAAATGTTTATTCAACAGGGTTTTATCCTGCAGCCCCTTGCATACATTGCTTCTGTCACTGCTGCTGCGGCGTTCTGGGTTGAGTCTCTTGATGAGGCTTTACAGTTAAGCGACTCCATTGGATGAATATATTTGACAAGCTTATGCTAGCCAATTCCTTTGTTTTCTGATGCCTTGTTCATTTGACTAGACTAACGGCTAAGAATTCTGTTTTTTACTATACTGGCGCGCAGAGCGCTATGGCTTATATCATGGTCAGCTGTCGTGACTTTAATAAATAAGCTACTTAACTTCCCTTCAAGGGGCAGACCCTATTCGGGCCTGGTTTGAAGGAGATTATTGCTTATATCACTGGAGGAAAAGGTCATGCCCTTCCTCAGGATAGGTCTAAATCAAGGGCAAAAAAAAAAAAAAAAAAGAGTCTAATTTTCGTACCTTTTAAAAAACTTCAGGGCAGGTGTGGCATCCTCTTCCTCTAAGGCAAAACAAAAGGGAATTTTTGCTCAGTCCAAGGCGGTCTGGAGACAATCGGACCTGGAACAAAGATAAGCAGGCCAAGGAGCCTGCTGCTGCCTCTAAGGCAGCATGAAGGAACGGACCCCTATCCGGTAACGGATCCTATAGGGGGCAGACTTTCATTCTTTGCCCAGGCGTGGGCAAGAGATGCCCAGGATCCCTAGGCATTGGAATTTATATCCCAGAGATATCTTCTGGATTTCAAAGATTCCCCCCCAAAAAAAGGGGAGATTTCGCCTTTCACAATTATCTGTAAACCAGATAAAGAAGGAGGCATTCTTACATTGTGTACGAGATCCATCCAGTTCCAAGAGAGGAACAGGGACAGAGTTTTTACTCAAATCTGTTTGTGGTTCCCAAGGAGAGGGAACCTTCAGACCTATTTTGGATCTAAAGATCTTAAACAAATTCCTCAGAATTCCGTCATTTAAGATGGAAACTATTCGTACCATCTTAACTATGATCCAGGAGAGTCAATAGAGGACTACAATGGATTTGAAGGATGCTTATCCTCACATTGTGATGCATAAAGATCACCATCGTTTTTCAGGTTTGCCTTTCTAGACAGGCATTACCAGTTTGTAGCTCTTTCCTTTGGGATATCTACAGCCCCAAGAATCTTTATGGAGGTTCTGGGGTCACTTTGGCGGTCCTTAGACCGCGGGGCATAGAAGTGGCCCCTTATTTAGACGACATCCTGATACAGGCGTCAAACATCCAAATTGCCCAGTCTCATACGGACGTAGTACTGGCATTTCTGAGATCACATGGGTGGAAAGTGAACAAGGAAAGAGTTCTCTATCCCCAATCTCAAGGGTTTCCCTCCTAGGGACTCTGATAGATTCTGTAGAAATGAAAATTTACCTGACGGAGTCCAGGTTGTCAAAGTTTCTAAATTTCTGCCGTGTTTTTTTTTTTTTTTTTTTTTCATCCCATCCGCGCCCTTCGGTGGCTCAGTACATGAATGAAATCGGCTTAATGGTAGCGGCAAGGGACATAGTACCGTTTGCACGTCTACATTTCAGACCGCTGCAACTATGCATGCTCAGTCAGAGGAACGGGGATTACACAGATTTGTCCCCCTGTTAAACCTGGACCAAGAGACCAGAGATTCTCTTCTCTGGTGACTATGTCGGGTCCATCTGTCCAAGGGTATGACCTTCCGCAGGTCAGATGGGACAATTGTTACAATAGATGCCAGCCTTTTAGGTTGGGATGCAGTCTGGAACTCCCTGAAGGCTCAGGGATAGTGGACTTAGGAGGAGACCCTCCTTCTAATAAATATTCTGGAACTGGGAGTGATATTCCATGCTCTTCAGACTTGGCCTCAGTTAGCAACTCTGAGGTACATCATACTCAGTCGGACAATATACACGACTGTGGCTTACATCAGCCATCAAGGGGGAACAGAAGTTCCCTAGCGATGTTAGAAGTCTTACAATAAATCACTGGACAGAGACTCACTCTTGTCTATCAGCTATCCATATCCCAGGTGTTGAGAACTGGGAGGTGGATTTTCTAAGTCGTCAGACTTTTCTTCCGGGGGAGTGGGATTTCCTCCGGAGGTCAAGACCAAGCAGGAGAGGGCTTTGGTGTTTTTGACAGCGCCTGCGTAGCCACGCAGGACCTGGTATGCAGATCTGGTGGACATGTCATCCTTTCCATCACGGTCTCTGCTTCTGAGACAGGTCCCTCTACCTCAGGGTCCTTTCAACCATCTAAATAGAATCAATCTGAGATGGACTGCCTGGAGACTGAACGCTTGATGTTATCAAAGCATGGCTTCTCCGAGTCAGTCATTGATACCTTAATACAGACATGAAAGCCTGTCTCTAGGAAAATTGAACATAGATATGGTGTAAATATCTGATTGTTATGAATCCAAGGGTTACTCATGGAGTAAAGTCTGGATTCCCAGGATATTATCTTTTCTCCAAGATGTTTTTGAGAAAAGGGTTGTCAGCTAATTCCTTAAAAGGGGACAGATTTTTACTCTGTCTATTTTTTTGCACAAGCGTCTGGCAGGTATTCTAGATGTTCAGGCATTTGGTCAGGCTTTGGTTAGATCCAAGCCTGTGTTTAAAACTGTTGCTCCGCCATGGAGCTTAAACCTGATTCTTAAGGTTCTTCAAGAAGTTCCGTTTGAACCTTTTTTATTCCATAGATATCAATCTTTATCTTGGAAAGTTCCTTTTGGGTAGCTAATTCCTCGACTCGTAGAGTCTCCAAGTTATCTGTGTTACAATGTGATTCTCCTTATCTGGTCCTTCGTACGGATAAGGTAGTCCTGCGTACCAACCTGGGTTTTTTCCTAAGGTGGTATCTAACAAGTACATCACTCAAGAGATAGTTGTTCCATGCTTGTATCCTAATCCTTCCTCAAAGAAGGAACGTCTATTACACAATATTGGACGTGGTTTGTGCTTTAAAGTTTTACTTACAAGCTACTACAGTTTTCATCAAACGTTCACCTTGTTTGTTGTCTATTCTGGACAGAGGAGAAGTCAAAAGACTTCAGCAGCCTCTCTGTCTTTTTGGTTAAAAAGCATAATTCATTTAGCTTATGAGACTGCTGGACAGCAGCCTCCTGAAGGGATTACAGCTCATTCTACTAGAGCTGTGGTTTTCACTTGGGCCTTTTTTAAATGTGGCTTCTGTTGAACAGATTTACAAGACGGAGTCTTGGTCTGCGCTTCATACTTTTCAAATTTAACAAATTTGATACCTTGCTTCTTCGGAGGCTATTTTTGGGAGAAAGGGTTTTTTACAGGCAGTGGTAACTTCCGTTTAAGTACCTGCCTTGTCCCTCCCATCATCCGTGTACTTTAGCTTTGGTATTGGTATTCCATAAGTAATGGATGATCCGTGGACTGGATACACTTAACAAGAGAAAACATAATGTATGCTTACCTGATAAATTTATTTCTCTTGTAGTGTATCCAGTCCACGGCCCGCCCTGTCACTTTAAGGCAGGTAATTTTTTCATTTGAACTACAGTCACCACTGCACCCTATGGTTTTTCCTTTCTCTGCATGTTTTCGGTCGAATGACTGAATATGGCAGTTAGGGGAGGAGCTATATAGCAGCTTTGCTGTGGGTGGACTCTTGCAGCTTCCTGTTGGGAAGGAGAATATATTCCATAAGTAATGGATGATCCGTGGACTGGATACACTACAAGAGAAATAAATTTATCAGGTAAGCATAAATTATGTTTTTTTATTTAGGGCTATATTATGAGTGGAGCGCAATTTATCGCTCCCGCTCTTACAATAACTTCTATAGTAGTAAGCTTTTTGCGTGCATCCAGTAGCAAGCGTATTACAAGTTGAAAGTAAAACATTTTTGCACGCACACTAACCGACGTGCTCAATAAAACTGAAGTATATTGCAATGTATTCACCCATGGACTTCAATGGAGAGCGAAAAGTGGAACAACAAACACCCTTACTTGCTCGCAAACCTGATTCCATGTTATCTAGTGCACTAACACAACATTAAATATTAATATTTCATATTCCAATGTTCTTCACATGGAAGAATATGTTCTATTTATTCGTAAAAACATATTTCTTTAAATATATATATCTAATGATGTTTTGTACAATATATATCTATACCTATATATATCTGCAACTTGTAAGTCTCCATCACTATGTGGAACTATAATTTCTGGTGATAGTTCTCTGCTCTTCTGAGAAAAGTGATCAAGGACAGTTTTCTATACCACTGAAGAAGGTTTCTCTTTTTTCAGGAAGAAAAAGGCATGCTTATAGGTGAGAGCCCACAATACATACATAACTACGGCTAGATTACGAGTTGGGCATTAAGGTAAAAAAGCAGTGTTAACAGGTCCTAACGCTGCTTTTTACGCCCGCTGCTATTACGAGCCTTGCAGGTATAGGTGTCCCGCACACTTTTTTGGCCTTACCGCAAACCTACTTACGTAAACTTTGTAAACCGTTTTTTCTATGGGACTTCCATAGTGCTGGTATTACGAGTTTGTCCTGGGAGGCCAAAAAGTGAGCGGTACACCCTATACCGACAAGATCCGTAACATATTCTAAAGTCAGTAGTTATGAGTTTTACACTACAACGCTGTAGCATAAAACTCATAACTAAAGTGCTAAAAAGTACACTAACACCCATAAATTAACTATTAACCCGTAAATCGAGGCCCTCCCACATCGCAAACACTTTAATAACATTTTTAACCCCTAATCTGCCGCTCCGGCCATCGCCGCCACTATAATAAACATATTAGCCCCTAAACTGCCGCACTCCCGCCTCGCAAACATTAGTTAAATATTATTAACCCCTAATCTGCTGTCCCTAACATCGCCGCCACCTACATTATACTTATTAACCAATAATCTGCCGCTCCGGACATCGCCACAACTATAATAAACATATTAACCCCTAAACCGCTGCACTCCCGCCTCGCAAACACTAGTTAAATATTAAAAAAATAAAAAATAAAACAAGTGACAGCACTATCTTACAGCTAGTCCTACCTAAGTGCTCATGCAGGGGATAGAGTCAGGTCCCTTACTCTAAATTAATATCACATACATACATCCCAGCAAACGAGTCTTAGTAATAAAGATTTAATTATAGTAAATCCGCCAAAGTGGAACAGTCAAACCAAATATTTATTATGAAGGGTACAAATGTCAGTCCATTCACATTCACACAAACCCCAACCAACATACAAATCCGCTTAAATTGAGCAAAAACAATATTCAAACATGCACACCAAAGTATTAATTTATTCATAAAAAAAGTATATAATAAGCCTCAAAAAGAAAGTTCAGAATATAACACCCCCCGGCGTCCCAAGGGGGTGAAAGAACAGCACCACCTGAAAAACAGAAAAATTCAAAAAGAAAAAAAGTCTCTCAGCCTTGATGATCGAAAAAGGTCTCCTGAGAATTGAACCAGTCCTAAGTTCTTATATTGTAATGAACTTATTGTAGCAATCTTTCACACTTGCGCAAGTGACAAGAAACTTTGGCCTCTAGTTATCAACGTGTCTACTTACCTGCCATACCTGCCGCAATACGCTTGCCTAAGCTCGCCTCACATCGCCGCCGCGGACCTGAATACGCTCGCCAAAGTTATCAATAAAGCCGCACACCAAGTACGGGGCGATGAGCAGCGGACTGTGATAGTTATCACTCATCCGATCTCGCTGCTCTTCGGCTTTTTCCCAGCTTTATTGATACCCCTGTCACTAAGCACCCACACTAAACTACACTGTTCTACCCCCTATACCGGCGCACCCGGCAACTAAATAAAGTTATTAACCCCTAAACCGCCGCTCCTAGACCCCGCCGCAACTATAATAAATCTATTAACCCCTAAACCGCCGCTCCCGGAGCCCACCGCCACTCTAATAAACTGATTAACCCCTAAACCGCCGCTCCCGGACCCCGCCGCCACCTACATTATACCTAGTAACCCCTATCCTGCCCCCCTATACCGCCGCCACCTATAATAAATTTATTAACCCCTATCCTGCCGATCTTGGACCCCGCCGCAACTAAATAAATTGTTTAACCCCTAAACCGCCGCTCCCGGACCCCGCCGCCACCTTCATTATACATAGTAACCCCTATCCTACCCCCCCTATACCGCCGCCACCTATAATAAATTTATTTAAACCCTATCCTGCCGATCCCGGACCCTGCCGCAACTAAATAAATTGTTTAAACCCTAAACCGCCGCTCCCGGACCCCGCCGCCACCTATATTAAACTTATTAACCCCTAATCTGCCCCCCCTACACCGTAGCCACCTATAATAAAATTATTGACCCCTATACTGCCCCCCTACACTGTCGCCACCTATAATAAAATTATGAACCCATAAACCTAAGTCTAACCCTAACACCCCCCTAACTTAAATATTAATTAAATACATCTAAAAATTATTAACTAAATTAATCCTATTTAAAACTAAATACCTATAAAATAAACCCTAATATAGCTACAATATAACTAATAATTTTAGGATTTATTTTTATTTTACAGGCAAATTTCAATTTATTTTAACTAGGTACAATAGCTATTAAATAGTTATTAACTATTTAATAGCTACCTAGTTAAAATAAAGACAAACTTACCTGTAAAATAAATCCTAACCTAAGTTTCAATTACACCTAACACTACACTACACTATCATAATTAATTTATTATAGGAATTCGAGGGATGCCATCTTGGATGACGTCACTTAAAGGAACCATCATTCATCGGGAAGTCGTCGGTGGAAGAAGATGGCTCCGCGTCAGCTCATCTGAAGATGGCTCCGCTCCGCTCCGGATGGATGAAGATTGAAGACGCCGCATGGATGAAGACTTCAATCGGGTGGAAGACCTCTTCAGCGCCCCTTGGATGACGACTTCAATCGGATGGAAGACTTCTTCAGCGCCCCTTGGATGATGACTTCGGCCGCTGCGGATGTCCTCTTCTGTTCCATCGGTGGTCGGCTGGCTGAAGATGGCTAAAGGTAGGATGATCTTCAGGGGGGTAGTGTTAGGTTTATTTAAGGGGGGTTTGGGTTAGAGTAGGGGTGTGTGGGTGGTGGGTTTTAATGTTGGGGGGGTTGTATATTTTTTTTTACAGGCAAAAGAGCTGAATACTTTGGGGCATGCCCCCCAAAATGCCCTTTTAAGGGCTGGTAAGGTAATAGAGCTGTTAACTTTCGTAATTTAGAATAGGGTAGGGCATTTTTTTATTTTGGGGGATTTGTTATTTTATTAGGGGACTTAGATTAGGTGTAAGTAGCTTAAAATTATTGTAATATTTTTAAAATGTTTGTAACTTTTTATTTTTTGTAACTTAGTTTTTTTATTTTTTGTACTTTAGTCTGCTTATTTAATTGTATTTAATTGTAGTTATTTGTAGCTAATTTATTTAATTAATTTAATGATAGTGTAGTGTTAGGTTTAATTGTAACTTAGGTTAGGATTTATTTTACAGGTAATCTTTTATTTCTTTTAGATAGGTAGTTATTAAATAGTTAATAACTATTTAATAACTATTCTAACTAGCTAAAATAAATACAAAGTTACCTGTAAAATAAATATAAATCCTAAAATAGCTACAATGTAATTATTAATTACATTGTAGCTATCTTAGGGTTTATTTTACAGGTAAGTATTTAGTTTTAAATAGGAATAATTTATTTAATGATAGTGTAGTGTTAGGTGTAATTGAAACTTTTAGGATTTATTTTACAGGTAAATTTGTCTTTATTTTAACTAGGTAGCTATTAAATAGTTAATAACTATTTAATAGCTATTGTACGTAGTTAAAATAAATTGAAATTTGCCTGTAAAATAAAAATAAATCCTAAAATAGCTACAATATAATTATTATTTATATTGTAGCTATATTAGGGGGTATTTTATAGGTAAGTATTTAGTTTTAAATAGGATTAATTTAGTTAATAAGAGTTATAATATTTAGATGTGTTTAATTAATATTTAAGTTAGGGGGTGTTAGCGTTAGACTTAGGTTTAGTGGTTAATAATTTTATTATAGGTGGCGACGGTGTAGGGGGGGGCAGGATAGGGGTTAATAAATTTATTATAGGTGGCGACAGTGTAGGGGGGCAGATTAGGGGTTAATAAGTTTAATATAGGTGGCGGCGGGGTCCGGGATCGGCAGGATAGGGGTTAATAAATTTATTATAGGTGGCGGCGGTATAGGGGGGCCGGATAGGGGTTACTAGGTATAATGTAGGTGGCGGCGGGGTCCGGGAGCGGCGGTTTAGGGGTTAACATATTTATTATAGTGGCAGCAGGGTCCAGGAGCGGCAGTTTAGGGGTTAACATATTTATTATAGTGGCGGTGGGGTCTGGGAGCGGCGGTTTAGGGGTTAATCAGTTTATTAGAGTGGCTGTGGGTCCGGGAGCGGCGGTTTAGGGGGTAATACATTTATTTCGTTACACGGGGTCTGGGATTGGCAGGATAGGGGTTAATAAATTTATTATAGGTGGCGGCGGTATGGGGGGGGCAGTATAGGGGTTACTAGGTATAATGTAGGTGGCGGCGGGGTCCGGGAGTGGCGGTTTAGGGGTTAAAATATTTATTATAGTGGCGGCGGGTCCGGGAGCGGCGGTTTAGGGGTTAACATATTTATTATAGTGGCGGCGGGGTCCCGGAGCGGCAGTTTAGGGGTTAATCAGTTTATTAGAGTGGCGGTGGGCTCCGGGAGTGGCGGTTTAGGGGGTAATACATTTATTTTGTTGCGGCGGTGTAGGGGGGGACAGATTAGGGGTGTTTAGACTCAGGGGACATGTTGGGGTGTTAGGTGCAGACATCTCCCATAGGAATCAATGGGATATCGGGCAGCAGCGAACATGAACTTTCGCTATGGTCAGACTCCCATTGATTCCTATGGGATCCGCCGCCTCCAGGGCGGCGGATTGAAAACCAGGTACGCTGGGCCGGAAAAGTGCCGAGCGTACCTGCTAGTCATTTGATAACTAGCAAAAGTAGTCAGATTGTGCCGAACTTGCGTTTGGAACATCTGGAGTGACGTAAGAATCGATCTGTGTCGGACTGTGTCCGGCGGATCGATGCTTACGTCACTATATTCTACTTTTGTTGGGCAGCAGGGCTTGATAACTAATGCGAATTAGCCTCGCCACAAATACGCTGCGGAATTCAAGCGTATTTGAGGTTGATGGCTTGATAATTAGAGGCCCTAGTATCTACATATATATTCATCCTTTAGGAAATGAATGCAAATTGTAACAGTTGCTGTTTTTTTTACATAAAGTAATCCACGTGTGAGCTGTATGTGTATGTATACACTGACGATAGGCTGCTGAATCTTAATCACTCAGTTTAAACAATGTAACTCTTCTGAGGCTTTTAAATTCAATCGTTCAAAGCAGACTATTATATAAAGACAACCTTCCTTAATTGTATACTAATATAGACGGGTATTAAACACTTCCGTAACTTCACACAATGTTTTCAATGTAAGTAGCAGTCTTTGCTTCAATATATATGAGCTGCAACAATTGTTGTTTATTCATACTTTCTCATAACTGTTGCGTTAATATGTATGTCTCAGGGTCAGACTGCTGTGACAGTACCATAATACAATAATGTTCAAATCTCAACCGGCTATGACAGTGAAGGGGTCTGTTCCGATAATGATCCAACCTCACACCATAAAGCTTCACTCACAGTGCACATATTACCTTATTCACTTTAGCAATGCAGCATCGCTTCCAACTTATGACAATGTTACCTGATGCTTCGGTGCCCCTGTGAGACTTATCCCCGTCGGGAGTGGAAATGGAAAACTTTCAGACCGCTTTGGTCTCTTACCCCATTGTCATACCGGGATGTAAACATGTAAAAAAACAGGTAACTCCGACACAGGAATAGCAGGTGATGGCGTCTCAATAATCCGACGCGCGTTTAGTTAAAATATTATTAACCCCTAATCTGCTGTCCCTAACATTGCCGCCACCTACTTTATACTTATTAACCCATAATCTTCCGCTCCGGACATCGCCGCCACCTATATTTATTAACCCCTAATCCGCTGCCCCAATATCGCCGACACCTACCTACATGTATTAACCCCTAATCTACCGCCCCCAACGTCGCCGCCACTATATTAAATGTATTAACCCCTAATTCTAAGTCTAACTCTATTCCTAACACCCCCTAACTTAAATATAATTTAAATAAATCTAAACTTCCTATCATTAACTAAATTATTCCTATTTAAACTAAATACTTACCTATAAAATAAACCCTAAGCTAGCTACAATATAACTAATAGTTACATTGTAGCTATCTTAGGGTTTATTTTTATTTTACAGGCAAGTTTGTATTTATTTTAACTAGGTAGAATAGTTAGTAAATAGTTATTAACTATTTAATAACTACCTAGCTAAAATAAATACATATTTACCTGTAAAATTAAACCTAACCTAAGTTACACTAACACCTAACACTACGATTAAATAAATTCCCTACATTAAATACAATTTAATAAATTAAATAAAATTAGCTAAATTACAAAAACAAACAAACACTAAATTACAGAAAATAAAAAACAAATTACAGATCTTTAAACTAATTACACCAAATCTAATAACCCTATCAAAATAAAAAAGCCCCCCCAAAATAAAAAAACCCTAGCCTGAACTAAACTACCAATAGCCTTTTGCGGGGCATTGCCCCAAATAAATTAGCTCTTTTACCTGTAAAAAAAAATACAACCCCCCCCAACAGTAAAACCCACCACCCACACAACCAACCCCCCAAATAAAAAGCTAACTAAAAAAACCTAAGCTCCCCATTGCTCTGAAAAGGGCATTTGGATGGGCATTGCCCTTAAAAGGGCATTTAGCTCTATTGCTGCCCAAAGGCCTAACCTAAAAAATAAACCCACCCAATACACCCTTAAAAAATCCTAACACTAACCCCCGAAGATTCACTTACTGGGAGAGGTCTTCATCCAAGCGGCAAGATGTCCTCAACAAAGCTGGCAGAAGTGGTCCTCCAGACAGACAGAAGTGGTCCTCCAGATGGGCAGAAGTCTTCATCCAGATGGCATCTTCTATCTTCATCCTTCCGACGCAGAGCGGCTCCATCTTCAAGACATCCGGCGCGGAGCATCCTCTTCAAACATTGTCTTCTCCGGAATGAATATCTCTTTAAGTGACGGCATCCAAGATGGCGTCCCTTAGATTCCGATTGGCTGATAGAATTTTAGAATTTATGTAATTTAGTGTTTTTATTGTAATTTAACTAATTTTATTTAATTTATTTAGTTGTATTTAATGTAGGGAAATTATTTAATTGTAGTGTTAGGTGTTAGTGTAACTTAGGTTTAGTTTTATTTTACAGGTACATTTGTATTTATTTTAGCTAGGTAGTTATTAAATAGTTAATAACTATTTGCTAACTATTCTACCTGGTTAAAATAAATACAAACTTGCCTGTAAAATAAAAATAAACCCTAAGATAGATACAATGGCCTCTAGTTATCAATGTCTGTCGGACCTGATCCGACAGTGCGGATCAGGTCCGACAGACATCGCTGAAGCATTGCACCAGCAGCTCACAAGAGCTGCTGGTGCAACGCCGCCCCCTGCAGACTCGCGGACAATGGGCCACCAGCAGGGAGGTTTCAATCAACCCGATCGTACTTGATCGGGTTGACTTCCGGCGATGTCTGTCCGCCTGCTCAGAGCAGGCGGACAGGTTATGGAGCAGCGGTCTTTGTGACCGCTGCTTCATAACTGCTGTTTCTGGCGAATAAGTGTAAGATTAGGGGTGTTTAGACTCGGGGTTCATGTTAGGGTGTTAGGTGTAAACATAAAATGTGTTTCCCCATAGGAATCAATGGGGCTGCGTTACTGAGATTTACTCTGCTTTTTGGCAGGTGTTAGACTTTTTCTCAGCCGGCTCTCCCCATTGACATCTATGGGGAAATCGTGTACGAGCACGTATAACCAGCTCACTGCTGACTTAAGCAGCGCTGGTATTGGAGTGCGGTATGGAGCACAATTTTGCTCTATGCTCACTTCTTGCCTTTTAATGCCGGGTTTGTAAAAACCTGTAATACCAGCGCTGCAGGTAAGTGAGCGGTGAGAAAAAACTACACGGTAGCACCACATAGCTCATAACGCAAAACTCGTAATATAGCTGCTAGTTTTTTTAATGATCTGGTATAAAGAAAGTAATACATTATCCTTTCTAAATTACTATAAAAATATATTTTTTTCTTTTCAAGGGGAAATATGCAGGATCCAAATTTGCACTGAAGAGCAGCGCTAGCGAGAGGTAGTGAGAGCACAACTGGGTAATCTCAGGTCTAGAGAAATTAAAGTCAATGGGAAAGTCACATAGACCTGCAAGCAGTGGTATGCAAAATTTCAGTGTAAAGTCCAGCTGAGGGCTAGCAGAAAAAGGCTGATAGAAGTATGGTCAAGGCAGAGATGTATTTAAAGCAAGATTATATGTAGCGTGCTGTTACTCAACAAACTACACCATCTGTAATTTAACTATCTTCAAGCTGCCAACTACAACTGTACTACTAACAATATCCATAGGAGTTAAAGCAGCCTCTTATAGCTAGTAATACTTAAAATATTTAGATCTTTGTCTCAGGCCTGTTTCCCAGTAATACATTTTGAACAGGCTGTGTAAAAATGATGATTCGCATCAAAACTCTTATTCTGAACTAGAGTCCCAGCTCCTTATTCAATAATGATTTACAGCCCACGGGGGGTAGTTATCAAGCCGTCAACCTCAAATACGCTGCGTATTCCGCAGCATATTTGTGGCGAGGCTGATACGCCTTAGTTATCAAAGGCTCGAGACCGGCAAAAGTAGAATTTTGTGACGTCAGCTTCGATCCGCCGGACTCAGTCCGACACAGATCGATTCTTACGTCACTCCAGATGTTCCGCACACAAGTGCGGCACATTCTCACTACTTTTGCTAGCTATCAAAAAACTAGCAGGTACGCTCGGCACTTTTACGGCCCAGCGTACCTGGTTTTCAAAGCGCCAGCCTGGAGGCGGCGGATCCCATAGGAATCAATGGGAGTCTGACCATAGCGAAAGTACAAGTTCGCTGCTGACAGACATCCCATTGATTTCTATGGGAGCTGTCTACACCTAACACCCTAACATGTACCCCGAGTCTAAACACCACTAATCTGACCCCCCCTACACCGCCGCAACTAAATAAAGTTATTACCCCCTAAACCGCCGCTCCCGGAGCCCACCGCAACTATAATAAATGTATTAACCCCTAACCCGCCGCTCCCTGAACCCGCCGCAACCTATATTAAATGTATTAACCCCTATCCTGCCCCCCCTACACCGTCGCCACCTATAATACATTTATTAACCCCTAATCTGCCCCCCCTACACCGTCGCCACCTATAATAAATTTATTAACCCCTATCCTGCCCCCCACTACGCCGCCGCCACTGTAATAAAATGATTAACCCCTAAACCTAACCCTAACCCTAACGCCCCCTAACTTAAATATTAATTAAATAAATCTAAATAAATTAACTCTTATTAACTAAATGAATCCTATTTAAAACTAAATACTTACCTTTAAAATAAACCCTAATATAGCTACAATATAAATAATAATTATATTCTAGCTATCTTAGGATTTATTTTTATTTTACAGGTACCTTTCAATTTATTTTAACCATGTACAATAGCTATTAAATAGTTATTAACTATTTAATAGCTTACCTAGCTAAAATAAAGAGAAATGTACCTGTGAAATAAATCCTAACCTAAGTTACAATTACACCTAACACTACACTATACTTTAATAAATTATTCCTATTTAAAAATAAATACTTACCTGTAAAATAAACCCTAAGATAGCTACAATGTAATTAATAATTATATTATAGCTATCTTAGGATTTATATTTATTTTACAGGTAACTTTGTATTTATTTTAGCTAGTTAGAATAGTTATTAAATAGTTATTAACTATTTAATAACTACCTAGCTAAAAGAAATACAAAATTACCTGTAAAATAAATCCTAACTTAAGTTACAATTAAACCTAATACTACACTATCATTAAATTAACTAAATAAACTACCTACAAAGAACTACAATGAAATACAATTACATAAACTAACTAAAGTACAAAAAATAAAAAAAGCTAAGTTACAAAAAATAAAAAATTAAGTTACAAACATATTAAAAATATTACAACAATTTTAAGCTACTTACACCTAATCTAAGCCCCCTAATAAAATAACAAACCCCCCCAAAATAAAAAAAATCCCTACCCTATTCTAAATTACATAAATTTCAAAGCTCTTTTACCTTACCAGCCCTTAAAAGGGCCATTTGTGGGGGCATGCCCCAAAAAGTTCAGCTCTTTTGCCTGTAAAAGAAAAATACAACCCCCCCCCCCAACATTAAAACCCACCACCCACATACCCCTAATCTAACCCAAACCCCCCTTACAAAAACCTAACACTAATCCCCTGAAGATCATCCTACCTTGAGTCGTCTTCACTCAGCCGAGCCACCGATGGAACTGAAGAGGACATCCGGAGCGGAAGAAGTTAATCCTCCAAGCGGCGCTGAAGAAATCTTCCATCCGATGAAGTCATCATCCAGGCGGCGCTGAAGAAGTCTTCGATCCGGCCGATGTCATCTTCAAAGAGGCGCTGAAGAGGTCTTCTATCCGGGCGAAGTCATCTTCCAAGCCGGGTCTTCAATCTTCCTTCCGCCGACGCGGAACCACCTTCTTCACCGACGGACTACGACGAATGACGGCTCCTTTAAGGGACGTCATCCAAGATGGCGTCCCCTCAATTCCGATTGGCTGATAGGATTCTATCAGCCAATCGGAATTAAGGTAGGAAAATCTGATTGGCTGATGGAATCAGCCAATCAGATTCAAGTTCAATCCGATTGGCTGATCCAATCAGCCAATCAGATTGAGCTCGCATTCTATTGGCTGATCGGAACAGCCAATAGAATGCGAGCTCAATCTGATTGGCTGATTCCATCAGCCAATCAGATTTTCCTACCTTAATTCCGATTGGCTGATAGAATCCTATCAGCCAATCGGAATTGAGGGGACGCCATCTTGGATGACGTCCCTTAAAGGAGCCGTCATTCGTCGTAGTCCGTCGGTGAAGAAGGTGGTTCCGCGTCGGCGGAAGGAAGATTGAAGACCCGGCTTGGAAGATGACTTCGCCCGGATAGAAGACCTCTTCAGCGCCTCTTTGAAGATGACATCGGCCGGATCGAAGACTTCTTCAGCGCCGCCTGGATGATGACTTCATCGGATGGAAGATTTCTTCAGCGCCGCTTGGAGGATTAACTTCTTCCGCTCCGGATGTCCTCTTCAGTTCCATCGGTGGCTCGGCTGAGTGAAGACGACTCAAGGTAGGATGATCTTCAGGGGATTAGTGTTAGGTTTTTGTAAGGGGGGTTTGGGTTAGATTAGGGGTATGTGGGTGGTGGGTTTTAATGTTGGGGGGGGGTTGTATTTTTCTTTTACAGGCAAAAGAGCTGAACTTTTTGGGGCATGCCCCCACAAATGGCCCTTTTAAGGGCTGGTAAGGTAAAAGAGCTTTGAAATTTATGTAATTTAGAATAGGGTAGGGATTTTTTTTATTTTGGGGGGGTTTGTTATTTTATTAGGGGGCTTAGATTAGGTGTAAGTAGCTTAAAATTGTTGTAATATTTTTAACATGTTTGTAACTTAATTTTTTATTTTTTGTAACTTAGCTTTTTTTATTTTTTGTACTTTAGTTAGTTTATGTAATTGTATTTCATTGTAGTTCTTTGTAGGTAGTTTATTTAGTTAATTTAATGATAGTGTAGTATTAGGTTTAATTGTAACTTAAGTTAGGATTTATTTTACAGGTAATTTTGTATTTCTTTTAGCTAGGTAGTTATTAAATAGTTAATAACTATTTAATAACTATTCTAACTAGCTAAAATAAATACAAAGTTACCTGTAAAATAAATATAAATCCTAAGATAGCTATAATATAATTATTAATTACATTGTAGCTATCTTAGGGTTTATTTTACAGGTAAGTATTTATTTTTAAATAGGAATAATTTATTAAAGTATAGTGTAGTGTTAGGTGTAATTGTAACTTAGGTTAGGATTTATTTCACAGGTACATTTCTCTTTATTTTAGCTAGGTAAGCTATTAAATAGTTAATAACTATTTAATAGTTATTGTACATGGTTAAAATAAATTGAAAGGTACCTGTAAAATAAAAATAAATCCTAAGATAGCTAGAATATAATTATTATTTATATTGTAGCTATATTAGGGTTTATTTTAAAGGTAAGTATTTAGTTTTAAATAGGATTCATTTAGTTAATAAGAGTTAATTTATTTAGATTTATTTAATTAATATTTAAGTTAGGGGGGCGTTATGGTTAGGGTTAGACTTAGGTTTAGGGGTTAATCATTTTATTACAGTGGCGGCGGCGTAGTGGGGGGCAGGATAGGGGTTAATAAATTTATTATAGGTTGCGGCGGGTTCATGGAGCGGCGGTTTAGGGGTTAAACTATTTATTTATTTGCGGAGAGGTGCGGGATCAGCAGGATAGGGGTTAATAATTTTATAATAGAGGGCGACGGTATAGGGGGGCAGGATAGGGGTTACTAGGTATAATGTAGGTGGCAGCGGTGTCCGGGAGTGGCGGTTTAGGGGTTAATACATTTATAAGACTTGCGGCGGGGTCTAGGAGCGGCGGTTTAGGGGTTAATACATTTATAAGACTTGCGGCGGGGTCTAGGAGCGGCGGTTTAGGGGTTAGTAACTTTATTTAGTTGCGGGGGCCTCCGGGGGCGCCGGTATAGGGGGTAGAACAGTGTAGTTTAGTGTGAGTGCTTAGTGACAGGCTAGCAATAAAGCTGGGAAAAAGCCGAAGGGCAGCGAGATCGGATGAGTGATAACTGTCACAGTCCGCTGCTCATCGCCCCGCGGCTTTTTGACAGCTTTATTTGATAACTTAGGCGAACGTATTCAAGGTCCGCGGCGGCGAAGGTAGGCGAGCTTAGGCGGACGTATTGGGCCGGCGAAGCCAGAAAAGTAGACGGCTTGATAAGTAGCCCCCCACATATGTAGTCTGAATAATAAGTGTATAAAACTCCCCTGCTCCTTCTTTGACTACTTATGTCACCTTGCTACATTTACCGGGGCAACACCCAACAGCTCCCAGCACAAGCCTCAGTGCAGGTCGCAGAATGGCAGAAACCCATAAGCAACTCAATGAGTGGATATTCAGAAGCTTTGTACTGTAATCTGCAGGCACCACAAGATAAGAGTAGTGCAAAGTTGCCAAGGAAAAAGAGCAGGTAGGCCTGGGTGTAATCCGAGGCGGAAAGGCACAGACAGGTTAGCCCAACTTCAGACATAAATAAGCTTCTCTAAGATGCACACTACATGTAGTAGCATAAAAGAGTTTCATCTGTTCCTCAATTAGAGAACCCCGGAGCAGCTAAAATGAGCAGTCTGGTGGTTAGCTCCGTCCCCGGATATATTCTTCTGAAAGTGCAACAAAAAGATCTGGATTATCATGAGTTGAGAAGTCAGCCCTTTTTCCCTTTCCTGGTCCCTTCTACTATGCCTTTACATAATATGCTGTGATTTTATTTAGGACAATTATTGAAACTTTTGAATGGTTTACTTATGAAAATATTGGCACTGTCCATTTTCAATTTTCTGTTATCATTACAGGACATAAAAGTGTCACTGTAATGTTGTACAACCCCAGAATACTGTTGTAATGCACTTTACAATATTTTGTTCAATGAACAACTTCTTTTGCAAAAAAAACCCAAAAACATTTTACGCTACCTGTGCTGACCTGGGGACTTTTTAGCCCCCTCCCTAGCAGATGTGCTCTACGTATGACCTTAATTAACTGGCCAGCAAGTGTATACACTAATCAGCAGCCTGGGCAGAAATATAACCACTGGGATCAGCATCTGATTTTTTATTTAAAAGAAGGTAAAATCAAGCTTTTGTTATGCATGCATACTGCAAAGTAAATTAAAATAATGTATATTTAACTCTTATGAACCATTAATAACTTTGATACAGAGAAGTTGTTATATTCTATACGTTAGATTACCAATCTACTGACTGCTATGCCTGTTTTTCTCTTATCAAAATGAAAATAGCAAGTTTTGTTAATGGTAAGTAACATGGATTATTTTACCAATAAAATAAAACATTTATGCTACTTACCACAGTTTGAACATTTGAAAACATTTAAACAAATTACATAGCTCTCCAAGGTGTTGACTCCTTTACAGTTTTTAAAGTGCTGAATTGATCATCATACTGTGTTCACCAACTGCGTTTGCATTCACAACTCACAGAACATTTGGTAACTACATTATTCATCTGAAATAACAGACTGGAAATCTTTAAAAACAAACTAAGGTTTATATAAAAAAGTCAGTGTGCTATTTTTTTAAATTTTATTATTGCATGCAAATTAAAGGGACATTTTAGTGTAAAAATAAAATGCTCTATTTTATAAACAAGTTTGTTCATTTTAATACAAATGTATTTAATGCATAGCTAAAGCTGGGGTTCTACAGCTGGTGAGCATAGAGAAACAAGAATACATACTGTATGTACTGTATGCTACAATAGCTGGTGGTATCATCCTCTGGAGCAGAAACCGTTTTTTTTTTTATCAGTAATACATCTTTGACTATGGCTTGAGCTATTTCTTTCCTAAGATATGGTGAGTCCACGGCTTGAGTTATTACTGTTGGGAATATCCCTCCTGGCCAGCAGGAGGAGGCAAAGAGCACCACAGTTAAACTGCTAAGTATCACTCCCTTACCCACAACCCCCAGTCATTCTCTTTGCCTTTGGTGCATGGAGGAGGTGAAGTTTAGGTGTCTGAAGAAAATTTTTGATTTCATCTACAAGCAAGTTTTGGGGTATAGCCGTATTCCACGTTATTCCTTGCAGTCGGGTAGTGGTGGCTTTAAAGCAGTTAGGAACTTGTAAAGTGGTACTTACTGCGTTTTCCTAACAATTGCTGGCCTAGTTTAGAAAGCCAGAGTTGGCTACTCTGTTCTTTCTTTTTCAAAGATCTCTGTGAAGAACTGTGTCTTCTCATACCTTGTAACTGTCTACATGCCTGACAGCGGAGCAGGTAAGTGCTTTTTCTTCCAGTTGGGGAGACCATGCACTTAACAAATTATAAGACACTGCTTTTTATTGGGACATAGATAATCCTGTTGTATGGGTTACACAGGGGCATGAAGCAGGCACTGTATCATGTGTGAGACTAACATTTAAACTCTTAAAAAGAAAGGGTAAAATGTTTTTATTAGGCTTTATTTTCTGACACATATTTACTTGATAAAACAATTCAAGTTTAAACTGAAAGTAAGGCTGAATTTTCGATTTCAGCAGCTTATTCATTTCCCCTTTGCTTTAAAATTAAAGGATGCAACATTTTAAACTGTACGGTTTGAAAAAATGGTTATTTCTGGTACTTAGTGTACCAGGAAACTATTTTTAGTGGCTCTGTGTTGCAGCAGTAATTTGAGCTTGGCAGTAGCAGTCACATGACTGATAATTTTAGCTGGGGATCGATCCTAATTTGGGATAAAATGTAAAGTGTATTTTTTCCTTAGCTTATTTTAATTGACTTTTAAAATCTTTCAGCTAGATTACAAGTTTTGCGTTGTGGCTTGTAGCGCTGAAAAACAGCACTGCAGCTATTACAAGTGTTGTCGGTATAGGTGTACTGCACACCTTTTAGCCTGTACTCAACGTCAGTCCCGCACATGTAAAAATTATGTTTTTTCATGGGATTCCCATAGCGCCAGTATTATGAGTTTTGTGGTGAGGCTAAAAAGTGAGCGTTACAACGACAAGATCTGTAACGCCATCTAAAGTCAGTAGTTATGAGTTTTACGTTACAAAGCTGTAGCATAAAACTCATAACTAAACTGCTACAAAGTACACTTAACACCCATAAACTACCTATTAACCCCTAAACAGAGGCCCTCCCACATCGCAAACACTACAATACATTTATTAACCCCTAATCTGCCGCTCCCGATATCGCCGCCACTAATTTTTATTATTAACCCCTATTCCACTGCCCCCCAACATCGTCACCACTATACTAAAGTTATTAACCCCTAAACCGCCGCCCTCCCGCATTGCAAACACTATTTAAATATTATTAACCCCTAATCTGCCGGCTGCCCACACCGCCGCTATAATAAACCTATTAACCCCTAAACTACAAGGCCCCCACAACAAAATATACTAAAATAAACCATTAACCCCTAAACCGAAGGCCCCCCACAACAAAATAAACTAATATAAACTAGTAACCCCTAAAGGATCCCCTAACTTTATATTAAAATTACAATTTCCCTAGCTTAAATTAAACTAAAACTTTCCTGTCAAATTAAAAATATTATTTTAAACTATCTATTAAACTATTATAATTATTAAACTAAAATTAAACGAACTACCAATTAAATAAAACTAAACTACCAATAAAAAAAGCCTAACACTACTTGAAAAATTACAAAACTTATCTAATTACAAAAAATAAAAACTAACTAAATTACAAAAAATAAACAATAAATTATGAAAAATAACAAACAAATGATCAAAAATAAAAAAGAATTACACCTAATCTAATAGTCCTATCAAAATAAAAAAGCCCACCCAAAATAAAAAAAAACTAGCCTACAATAAACTACCAATGGCCCTTAAAAGGGTCTTTTGTGGGTCATTGCCCCAAAGATATCAGCTCTTTTACCTGTAAAAAAAATACAAACACCCCCCCAACAGTAAAACCCACCACCCAACCAACCCCCCCAAATAAAAACCCTAACTCTAAAATATAAGCTACCCATTGCCCTGAAAAAGCATTTGCATGGGCATTGCCCATAAAAGGGCATTTAGCTCTTTTACTGCCCAGACCCTAAACTAAAAAAAAAAACACCCAAAAAAACCCTTAAAAAAACCTACCACTAACCCCAAGACGATCCACTTACAGTTGTTAAAGTCCCGCTTAAACGATCCATCCAACCGGCGAAGTCCTCATCCATGCGGCAAGAAGTCTTCATCCAGGTGGCCTCTTCTATCTTCATCCGGCCAGCGAACTCCTCATCCATGCAGCAAGAATTCTTCATCCAGGCGGCCTCTGCGATCTTCATCCAGCCGGTGCTGGGGGGTTAGGTTTAGGGGTTAGGGCTACGTTAGGGTTAGGGTTACATTAGGGTTAGGTTTAGGGATTAATATAGTTTAATTTAGCTTGTTGCAATGTGGGGGGCTGGCGGTTTAGGGGTGAATAGGTTTATTTAGTTAATAATTGTAAATTTAATTTAGCCATATTTTTATTTTGATTATGTAAAAGTTAGGGGGTGCTAGGGTTACGTTTACGTTTACGTTAGGGTTAGGTTTATGGGTTAAAATATTTTAATTTAGCTTGTTGCGATGTGGGGAGCTGGCGGTTTAGGAGTTAATAAATGTAGTATAGTGGCGGTGATATCGGGAGTGGCAGATTAGGGGTTAATAATTTTATTTAGGTAGCGGCGATATAGGGAGCAGCAGATTAGGGGTTAATAACTGTAGGCAGGCGTCAGCGATGTCAGGGGCAGCAGATTAGGGGTGTTTCGACTCAGGTTTTTATGTTAGGGTGTTCAAACTGTATTTTTTATTTCCTCATAGACATCAATGGAGCTGCGTTACAGAACGTTTGTTTCCGCGATCGAAGGTGTTCCCATTGATGTCTATGGGGAAATCGTGGATGAGCATGTCTCAGCAGGGCTCTGATTGTGTGCGGTATGGAGCTCAATGCAACCATATCGCGCTCAAAAGGTGTATGTTTGAGAACTTGTAATAGCAGCGCTATAGGAAATTAAATAACGTAACTTTTGTGGCTTTCATTAATTTCTCTATAGCGCTAAAAACTCGTAATCTAGCTGTTTGAAACTTATCTGTACAAGTTTATTTACTGTCTGATATGGAGCAAGAGCCTGCTCTCATGATTTCATGCTTATGTTTAGATTCACAAATTGCAGCTCCTATGCAATTTTGTTCTTCATGTGTCAAGAAAACCTTGCAAAATAAAGGTAATATTTGAGCCTAATGACGCTCAGAATGATGCTGTTAAAATAATACCTCAGCTTTCTCCTGCTACATCCCAAGCTTCAATGGCGTCACATGCAGTGCCCTGCGGTTCCTCTATTACTCCTAGTGGAGTTTATTAAAAAACAGAAATTGCTGCCCATGTATCTTCAGCGGTATCTGCGGCATTTGCTGACATTGCCAGATTACAGGGAAAATGCAAGAGGAAATCTAGAAACTCCGAAAGTAAGGTGCCTGTCCTCATTTCTGCTTCCCAAGTTGCCCTTTCTCATGAGGAAGATACATTGGGACTTTCTGAGGGTGAAATATCAGATTCAGACAGTATAATTCCTTTTTCTGAGACTGAGGTGGTATCCTTCAGCTTTAAAGGGACATTATACACAGAAAAAAATATGTGCTAATTAAATAAAGCATTAAAAGAAAATAAAGTTTTGAATTAACATGTATTATCAATTTTGCTGCTTCAGTTTCTAAAAATTATGTTAAAGTTTGAAGTCCTCTGACTTTATGAGAATACATTCGTAATACCCAGTAGCTACAGAACCAGGCTTTTTTCCCCACTCCCTAACTAGTGTTTAGACTGCCCTCCCGCTGGAGTGGTCTGTGTAATGTGCTTTGTTGTGCAGTACTATGTTCAAAGGCAGAAACGATGCAGATTGGTGTTCAAGGTCAAGAGATCTGCAGGCCATTCTGAAAGATGCTCTGGCGGTTCCTTGGGTTTTCAGTTTGGCATACCTGTTTCCTCCATTTGCTCTCCTTCCACAAGTCATTGCTCCTTCCATGAGTCATTGCTCGTATTAAACAGGAGAGGGCGTCAGTGATTCTAATAGCCCCAGTGTGGCCTCACAGGATCTGGTTTTGCATACCTAGTGGAGACTACCTCTGAGGTAGGACCTCATGATTCAGGGTCCCTTCCTTCATCCAAATCTCGTTTCTCTGAAGCTGACTGCTTGGATATTGAACGCTTAATACTGTCTAAGCGTGGTTTTTCTGAGTCGGTCATTGAGACCATGATTCAGGTTTGCAAGCCTGTTACTAGAAAAATTTACTATAAGATATGGCGTAAATATCTTTATTGATGTGAATCTAAGGGCTACTCTTGGAGTAGAATTAGAATTCCTAGAATTGTATGTTTCTGAAGATAAGGAATTGTCAGTAAGTACCCTAAAGGGTCAAATTTCTGCTTTATCAGTTTTACTACATAAACATTTGGCGGATGTGCTAGAGTTGCAATCTTTTTATCAGGCCTTGGTCAAAATCAGGCCTGTCTTTAAGTCTGTTACTCCTCCTTGGAGCCTTAACCTTGTTGGCTCGGTTTGTGCCGTTGCATTCCATAGACATTAAGTTGTTATCTTGCAAGGTTTTGTTTCTTGTTGCCATATCTTCTGCTCAAAGAGTCTCAGAACTCTCAGCTCTGCAGTGTTATTCCCCTTATCTTATTTTTCATGCCGATAAGGCGGTTCTTCGTACTAAGTTAGGATTCCTTCCTATGGTTGTTTCTAATAGAAATATCAATCTGGAAATTGTTGTTCTTCTAAAGAATGCTTGTTACACAATTTGGATGTTCTACGTGCTCTTAAATTCTACTTACAGTCGACTAAGGATTTTCGCCAGTCCTCTGCCCTCTTTGTCTGTTTATCTGGGAAACGTAAAGGTCAGAAAGCTACTGCTACTACTCTTTCTTTTTGGTTACAGCCTCCTTAGAGAATTACGTCTCATTCCAAAAGAGCTGTTTCCTCTTCTTGGGCTTTCAAAAATGACGCTTCTGGGGAAAAAATTTGCAAGGCTGCTACTTGGTCTTCTCTGCATACATTTTCCAAAATTTCCAAATTTGATACTTTTGCCTCGGCTGAGGCTTCTTTTGGGAGAAAGGTTCTTCAAGTGGTGGTGTCTTCTGTTTAGGACTGCCTGTCTTGTCCCTCCCTATTTATCCGTGTCCTCTAGCTTGGGTATTGGTTCCCAACAGTAATTACTCAAGTCGTGGACTCACCATATCTTAGGAAAGAAAAGCAAAATGTATGCTTACCTGATAAATTTATTTATTTCCGGATATGGTGAGTCCACAGCCCCACCCTTTATTTTAAGACAGTTGTTCTTTTGACTTTAACCTCAGGCACCTCTACACCTTGTGTTACTCCTTTGTCTCCATTTCCCTTCGGTCGAATGACTGGGGGTTGTGGGTAAGGGAGTGATACTTAGCAGTTTAACTGTGGTGCTCTTTACTTAAGCCGTGGACTCACCATATCCGGAAAGAAATACATTTATCAGGTAAGCATACATTTTGTTTTTTTAGGGGTTAAATACATAGGGCTAAATAACAAGTAGTGCGTTATATATATATATTTCACAATCATAAAACTCTGCTAGAGTTAAGCTTTTTAAATAGAAAAAAAAAAACGTATTTTGCGCTAGCGGTAATCTGAATAGCGGGAACAAAAATAACTAACACCCGAGATTGCGCAAACATCATCACATTTTTGCATTCTCCATAATAAACAATGGAGAAAAATAATTGTTGGAAAAAACACCATTGAGCAAACAACCTAGCATATTTGCATTAGCAAATGGTAATATTTACAGTAAATTCATAGTTAAAATCTTTATTAAATATGAATATTGCATATATAGGTTTTTACATCTTTTCATTTACTTCATGGCAAAGGACTCCAATGCACACACACACACACACACACACACACACACACACACACACACACACACACACACACACACACACACACACACACACACACACACACACACACATATATATATATACACATACATATATATATATATATATATACTGTTTATATATATATATACATATATATGTATGTGTTTATAGGTGTATATATATATCTGTAAATTCATATATACACATAAATACAATAATAATTATGTACACATCTATATTAGACATGTGCACAGTTTGTTTTGGCATATTAGTTATGTTAAGTTAAATCGTTTTTCGGTTCTATTTGTTTTTTCAGATCCATTTGTTATTTCAGATCCATTCTTTATTCATATTCATTATTCTATTCTAATGAATATGAATAAAGAATGGATCCGAAAAACGATTTAACTTAACATAAGGAATATGCCGAAACCAAATGATCTAAACCACTGTCCCCCCACATCGCCAACATGTCCGCTGCACATCGATAAATGCCGACAGCATACGCTCTCGGCATTTATCATTGCACCAGCAGTTCTGGTGAACTGCTGGTGCAATACCGCCCCCTGCTGATTCGCTAGCAGGGGGGTGTCAATCAACCCGATCGTATTCGATCGGGTTGATTTCTGTCCGCCGCCTCAGAGCAGACAGACAAGTTATGGAGCAGCGGTCTTCAGGCTCGCCGGAAACAGGGGGCATCAAGCTCCATATGGAGCTTGATAAATATGCCCCATAGGGGCATATTAAACAATGTGCGAGTGGACATGATACGAAGTAGCGTATCATGTCCGCTGCACATCGATGCCCATTGATAAATGCCGACAGCATTCGCTGTCAGCATTTATCATTGCACCAGCAGTTATTGTGAACTGCTGGTGCGGTGCCGCTCCCTACAGATTCGCAGCTAATCAGCCGCTAGCAGGGGGTGTCAATCAACCCGATCGAAATCGGGTTGATTTCTGTCTGCCGCATCAGAGCAGGCGGACAAGTTATGGAGCAGCGGTCTTTAGACCGCTGCTTCATAACATCTTGATATAGCTTGACTAATATGCCCCTTTATCACTACTCATATTCACCTAAATTACAAGTTGCGTGGTATGGCTATACCTCTGAAAAATGAATGTCAGGTCACCCGTATTACAAGTTGCGGTGGTACGGCTATACCACTAGCATTTTAGCCTATACCACAACTATCCATTCTACACCCAAAATATGGCTGTTGAGTGTGGAATTTTCAAGTCTCCCGTATTACAGGTTGTGTGGTTCGGCTATTACGCTAGCCTTATAGCTTATACCGCCACAATCTATTCCATTATCAAAGACCAGTAGTTATGGATTTTGCAAAACAAAAATGTTTCACAAAACTCATAACAAAAATGTTACAAAGTACAACACCTATAAACTACCTATTAACCCCTAAACCGCCATCTGCCCGCATTGCAAATACTATAATATACTTATTAACCCCTAATTTGCTGACCACCCACATCACCAGAACTAAAATAAAGTATTAACCCCTAAACCGCCGACCCCCACATTGCAAATACTAAACTAAACCTATTAACCCCGGAACCACCAAACCCCTACATCGCAAATACTAAAATTAACCTATTAACCCCTAAACTGCTGACCCCCACATCACACATACTAAAATATACCTATTAAACCCATTTTTAGGTTTAATTTTTATTATTTTGGATGTAGTACCGCTAAATTAGCGGTACCGCAAATTTTTTAGCGTTATTTACGCACCAGGTTTAACGCATAACTTGTAATTTAGGTGATTTTATATACTTCTTACAATTCTTTCTAAATTACTCATCTTAAGTAATAATATTTCATTTATGGTTATAGCAAGGATTTGTAAAGAAAAGGATTTATTAACCTTGTTACTTCACATATGTAAAAAATATATGGTAGTCAGAACTATCAACTAGATTACGAGTTTTGCGTAAAGGCTGTTCGCAAATAGCGCATGCGTAATTTTCATTGCGCACTCTTCGTAACGTAGGTATTACAAGTCTGAAAAGAACTTTGTTACGCATCGCGTTAACACGAATACCGCATTTATTTCACTTGCGTAATCACGGACATTTAAAGGGACAGTCAACAAAAATAGATATTTACTTTAATACCCATTCCACATTTTGGCATACTCGACCCTGTTATATGAATATACATTTGACCTGTGTGAGGACCTTGTATTTAAGCCGATGTAAACTGGCCACTTATCTCCGTCCTTTGATGGAGCTTTTTAATGAATCAGTGTAGACTCTTAAAGGGACAGTATACTATAATATTTGGTTCACTTAATGGGGCCTATCTATCAAGCTCCGAATAAGTTATGGAGCAGCGGTCACAAAGACCGCTGCTCCATAGCCCTGTCCGCCTGCTCTGAGCAGACGGACAGGAATCGCCGGAATTCAACCCGATTGAGTACGATTGGGTTGATTGACACCCCCCTGCTGGCGGCCCATTGGCCGCGAGTCTGCAGGAGGCGGCGTTGCACCAGCAGCTCTTGTGAGCTGCTGGTGCAATGCTGAATACGGAGAGCGTATTGCTCTCCCCATTCAGCGATGTCTTGCGGACTTGATCCGCACTGTTGGATCAGGTCCGCAAGACATTTGCTAAATTGACCTCAGTGTGTTTACTATTCTTTATTATTTAATTAGCAGCAGAGTATATAATGTATGAAATTCTATTTTGACGGTTTGTATATGAATACTTATTTAGTGTTTTGAAGCCACAAGCAAATAAAATGTTTGTAGCTTATCGATATAATCCTATCCCCTAACTTATACATGCTTCTTTATCTTATATCTGTGTGTAAACCAATCAACAAACAATTTAATTAAACATTGTATTACCTTAACTCTTGTATGCCCCACTGGGCGTGTAATTTGTTATGATGGCTGTGTTTACACAGCTTAACCTTAAGGCCCAAAACCTTCAGAATAGTTTGAGATGCCACAAGAGAAATAAACTATTTTAAATAAATAAATAAATAAGGGTAACGGTTATACTTGTAAACTATTTTTAACACTCCAGCAGGTAAAGTGTATAATTGTGAACAAATTGAATTTCTCCAACATAGGTGTGTCCGGTCCACGGCGTCATCCTTACTTGTGGGATATTCTCTTCCCCAACAGGAAATGGCAAAGAGCCCAGCAAAGCTGGTCACATGATCCCTCCTAGGCTCCGCCTACCCCAGTCATTCTCTTTGCCGTTGCACAGGCAACATCTCCACGGAGATGGTTAAGAGTTTTTTTGGTGTTTAAATGTAGTTTTTATCCTTCAATCAAGTGTTTGTTATTTTAAAATAGTGCTGGTATGTACTATTTACTCTGAAACAGAAAAGAGATGAAGATTTCTGTTTGTAAGAGGAAGATGATTTTAGCAAACGTTACTAAAATCGATTGCTGTTTCCACACAGGACTGTTGAGATGAAGTAACTTCAGTTGGGGGAAACAGTTGGCAGACTTTTCTGCTTGAGGTATGACTGGCCACATTTCTAACAAGACTATGTAATGCTGGAAGGCTGTCATTCCCCCTATGGGGACCGGTAAGCCATTTTCTTAGATTAAGTAAAAGAATAAAGGGCTTCATAAGGGCTTAAAAAACTGGTAGACATTTTTCTGGGCTAAAACGATTACTTTGCTAAGCATATTTTGCAGATTATAACTCTTAATAGTTATTATAATCTTGGGGATTGTTTTAAAAAACGGCAGGCACTGTATTGGACACCTTTTTCAGATGGGGGCCTTTTCTAGTCATAGGCAGAGCCTCATTTTCGCTCCACTAATGCGCAGTTGTTTTTGGAGAGCAAGGCATGCAGATGCATGTGTGAGGAGCTAAGAACCACTGAAAAAGCTTATAGAAGGCGTCATTTGGTATCGTATTCCCCTCTGGGCTTGGTTGGGTCTCAGCAAAGCAGATAGCTGGGACTGTATAGGGGTTAAAGCCGGTTCCGTTATTTTAAGGGTTAAAGCTTTCAAATTTGGTGTGCAATACTTTTAAGGCTAAGGTGAATTTTGAACAATTCCTTCATACTTTTTCACATATTCAGTAATAAAGTGTGTTCAGTTTAAAATTTAAAGTGACAGTAACGGTTTTATTTTAAAAGTTTTTTGTGCTTTGTTGACAAGTTTAAGCCTGTTTAACATGTCTGTACCATCAGATAAGCTATGTTCTATATGTATGAAAACTAAGGTTTCTCCCCATTTAAATTTATGTGATAATTGTGCCATAGTGTCCAAACAAAGTAGGGACAATGATGCCACAGATAATGATATTGCCCAAGATGATTCCTCAAATGAGGGGAGTAAGCATGATACTGCATCATCCCCTTCTGTGTCTACACCAGTTTTGCCCACACAAGAGGCCCCTAGTACATCTAGTGCGCCAATACTTATTACCATGCAACAATTAACGGCTGTAATGGATAATTCTATTGCAAACATTTTATCCAAAATGCCTACTTATCAGAGAAAGCGCGATTGCTCTGTTTTAAACACTGAAGAGCAAGAGGACGCTGATGATAACTGTTCTGACATACCCTCACACCAATCTGAAGGGGCCAGGAGGGAGGTTTTGTCTGAGGGAGAAATGTCAGATTCAGGAAAAATTTCTCAACAAGCTGAACCTGATGTTGTAACATTTAAATTTAAATTAGAAGATCTCCGCGCACTGCTTAAGGAGGTGTTATCTACTCTGGATGATTGTGACAATTTGGTCATTCCAGAGAAATTATGTAAGATGGACAAGTTCCTAGAGGTTCCGGTGCCCCCCGATGCTTTTCCTATACCCAAGCGGGTGGCGGACATAGTAAATAAGGAGTGGGAAAGGCCCGGCATACCTTTTGTTCCTCCCCCTATATTTAAGAAATTATTTCCTATAGTCGACCCCAGAAAGGACTTATGGCAGACAGTCCCCAAGGTCGAGGGGGCGGTTTCTACTCTAAGCAAACGCACTACTATTCCTATAGAAGATAGTTGTGCTTTCAAAGATCCTATGGATAAAAAATTAGAGGGTTTGCTTAAAAAGATGTTTGTTCAGCAAGGTTACCTTCTACAACCAATTTCATGCATTGTTCCTGTCACTACGGCAGCGTGTTTCTGGTTCGAAGAACTAGAAAAGTCGCTCAATAAAGAATCTTCGTATGAGGAGGTTATGGACAGAGTTCAAGCACTTAAATTGGCTAACTCTTTTATTTTAGATGCCGCTTTGCAATTAGCTAGATTAGCGGCGAAAAATTCAGGGTTTGCTATCGTGGCGCGCAGAGCGCTTTGGCTAAAGTCTTGATCAGCGGATGTGTCTTCCAAGACAAAATTGCTTAACATCCCTTTCAAGGGTAAAACACTGTTTGGTCCTGATTTGAAAGAGATTATTTCAGACATCACCGGGGGAAAGGGCCACGCCCTCCCTCAGGATAGGTCTTTTAAGGCTAAAAATAAGCCTAATTTTCGTCCCTTTCGCAGAAACGGACCAGCCTCTAATTCTACATCCTCTAAGCAAGAGGGTAATACTTCACAACCCAAACCAGCCTGGAGACCGATGCAAGGCTGGAACAAGGGTAAGCAGGCCAAGAAGCCTGCCACTGCTACCAAAACAGCATGAAGGGATGGCCCCCGATCCGGGACCGGATCTGGTGGGGGGCAGACTTTCTCTCTTTGCTCAGGCTTGGGCAAGAGATGTTCAGGATCCTTGGGCACTAGAAATAGTTTCTCAAGGTTATCTCCTGGAATTCAAATAACTACCCCCAAGGGGAAGGTTCCACAGGTCTCAATTATCTTCAAACCAAATAAAAAGACAGGCATTCTTACATTGTGTAGAAGACCTGTTAAAGATGGGAGTAATTCATCCAGTTCCAATAGGAGAACAAGGGATGGGGTTTTACTCCAACCTGTTCATAGTTCCCAAAAAAGAGGGAACATTCAGACCAATTTTAGATCTCAAGATCCTAAACAAATTTCTCAGGGTTCCATCGTTCAAAATGGAAACCATTCGAACGATCCTTCCCACCATCCAGGAAGGTCAATTTATGACCACGGTGGATTTAAAGGATGCGTACCTACATATTCCTATCCACAAGGAACATCATCAGTTCCTAAGGTTCGCTTTTCTGGACAAGCATTACCAGTTTGTGGCACTTCCATTCGGATTAGCCACTGCTCCGAGAATTTTCACAAAGGTACTAGGGTCCCTTCTAGCGGTTCTAAGACCAAGGGGCATTGCAGTAGTACCTTACTTGGACGACATCCTGATTCAAGCGTCGTCTCTGTCAAAAGCAAAGGCTCATACGGACATCGTCCTAGCCTTTCTCAGATCTCACGGATGGAAAGTGAACAAAGAAAAAAGTTCTCTGTCCCCGTCAACAAGAGTTCCCTTCTTGGGAACAATAATAGATTCCTTAGAAATGAGGATTTTTCTGACAGAGGTCAGAAAATCAAAAATTCTAAGCTCTTGTCAAGTACTTCATTCTGTTCTTCGGCCTTCCATAGCGCAGTGCATGGAAGTAATAGGATTGATGGTTGCAGCAATGGACATAGTTCCTTTTGCACGAATTCATCTAAGACCATTACAACTGTGCATGCTCAGACAGTGGAATGGGGATTATACAGACTTGTCTCCGACGATTCAAGTAGATCGAAAGACCAGAGATTCACTCTGTTGGTGGCTGATCCTGGACAATCTGTCACAGGGAATGAGCTTCCGCAGACCAGAGTGGGTCATTGTCACGACCGACGCCAGTCTGGTGGGCTGGGGCGCGGTCTGGGAACTCCTGAAAGCTCAGGGTCTATGGTCTCGGGAAGAATCTCTTCTCCCGATGAACATTCTGGAACTGAGAGCGATATTCAATGCTCTCAAAGCTTGGCCTCAACTAGCAAAGGCCAAATTCATAAGGTTTCAATCAGACAACATGACGACTGTTGCATATATCAACCATCAGGGGGGAACAAGAAGTTCCCTGGCGATGGAGGAAGTGACCAAGATAATTCAATGGGCGGAGGATCACTCCTGCCACTTGTCTGCAATCCACATCCCAGGAGTGGAAAATTGGGAAGCGGATTTTCTGAGTCGTCAGACATTCCATCCGGGGGAGTGGGAACTCCATCCGGAAATCTTTGCCCAAATAACTCAATTATGGGGCATTCCAGACATGGATCTGATGGCCTCTCGTCAGAAGTTCAAGGTTCCTTGCTACGGGTCCAGATCCAGGGATCCCAAGGCGACTCTAGTAGATGCACTAGTAGCACCTTGGACCTTCAACCTAGCTTATGTATTCCCACCGTTTCCTCTCATTCCCAGGCTGGTAGCCAGGATCAATCAGGAGAGGGCTTCGGTGATCTTGATAGCTCCTGCGTGGCCACGCAGGACTTGGTATGCAGACCTGGTGAATATGTCATCGGCTCCACCATGGAAGCTACCTTTGAGACAGGACCTTCTTGTTCAAGGTCCATTCGAACATCCGAATCTGGTTTCCCTCCAACTGACGGCTTGGAGATTGAACGCTTGATTTTATCAAAGCGTGGGTTTTCAGATTCTGTAATAGATACTCTGATTCAGGCTAGAAAGCCTGTAACTAGAAAAATTTACCATAAAATATGGAAAAAATATATCTGTTGGTGTGAATCTAAAGGATTCCCATGGAACAAGATAAAAATTCCTAAGATTCTATCCTTTCTACAAGAAGGTTTGGAGAAAGGATTATCTGCAAGTTCTCTGAAGGGACAGATCTCTGCTTTATCTGTTTTACTTCACAAAAGGCTGGCAGCTGTGCCAGACGTTCAAGCGTTTGTTCAGGCTCTGGTTAGAATCAAGCCTGTTTACAGACCTTTGACTCCTCCCTGGAGTCTAAATCTAGTTCTTTCAGTTCTTCAAGGGGTTCCGTTTGAACCCTTACATTCCGTAGATATTAAGTTATTATCTTGGAAAGTTTTGTTTTTAGTTGCAATTTCTTCTGCTAGAAGAGTTTCAGAGTTATCTGCTCTGCAGTGTTCTCCGCCCTATCTGGTGTTCCATGCAGATAAGGTGGTTTTGCGTACTAAGCCTGGTTTTCTTCCGAAAGTTGTTTCCAACAAAAATATTAACCAGGAGATAGTTGTACCTTCTTTGTGTCCGAATCCAGTTTCAAAGAAGGAACGTTTGTTACACAATTTGGACGTAGTCCGTGCTCTAAAATTCTATTTAGAGGCTACTAAAGATTTCAGACAAACATCTTCTTTGTTTGTTGTTTATTCTGGTAAAAGGAGAGGTCAAAAAGCAACTTCTACCTCTCTTTCTTTTTGGCTTAAAAGCATTATCCGATTGGCTTATGAGACTGCCGGACGGCAGCCTCCTGAAAGAATCACAGCTCACTCCACTAGGGCTGTGGCTTCCACATGGGCCTTCAAGAACGAGGCTTCTGTTGACCAGATATGTAAGGCAGCGACTTGGTCTTCACTGCACACTTTTGCCAAATTTTACAAATTTGATACTTTTGCTTCTTCGGAGGCTATTTTTGGGAGAAAGGTTTTGCAAGCCGTGGTGCCTTCCATTTAGGTGACCTGATTTGCTCCCTCCCTTCATCCGTGTCCTAAAGCTTTGGTATTGGTTCCCACAAGTAAGGATGACGCCGTGGACCGGACACACCTATGTTGGAGAAAACAGAATTTATGCTTACCTGATAAATTACTTTCTCCAACGGTGTGTCCGGTCCACGGCCCGCCCTGGTTTTTTTAATCAGGTCTGATGAATTATTTTCTCTAACTACAGTCACCACGGTATCATATGGTTTCTCCTATGCATATTTCCTCCTGTACGTCGGTCGAATGAATGGGGTAGGCGGAGCCTAGGAGGGATCATGTGACCAGCTTTGCTGGGCTCTTTGCCATTTCCTGTTGGGGAAGAGAATATCCCACAAGTAAGGATGACGCCGTGGACCGGACACACCGTTGGAGAAAGTAATTTATCAGGTAAGCATAAATTCTGTTTTGAAACAAATAAGAGTTAACTGTCCCTTCAAATGATTCCACTAGAGTGGAAACTCATCAATATGGCATACAATAACTAGCTCTGTCTAAAAGTGACAATAAACTTAGCTATCATGTTTTATTTTAAAATCATTCAATCTATCTATGTGATCTTGTAACTAACGATACCATAATAACTAAGCTATATTTGTTTTAATAATATATTAAACTTTACTAAAAATGTGCATGATAGATATTAGAATGGAAATGATAGATACTAGACTGTAACTTTAATCTAGCAAGTTCACCCTACACATTTATTACAAGTGACATAACAGAAGTTATTATGTAGTCAACATATAATAATTTGTACAGATATTCTTTTAAATTCTAAATTATACTGCCTAGATTCGTCATAAACCCTTAATTAAAATTCATTTTAATAATAGTCTCACATTTTCGCAATGCTTCTATATAACTAATAGTATTTACCGTCTGAAGTGGCGGTTGATGGCGGTTGTCTCTGACATTGCCCCCCTCGTCCCGGAATGGCCCCTCTACGACTTTGTCGTCTTCCTCATCTCGTTGGACCTGAACGCCCTGTAGCATCCCAGCCTGCTGAGCTGTTATGAAGGATGCTGCAGGCTATAATGATCTTTGTCACCTTACTAGGGCTGTATTGGAGGGCTCCTCCAGACCTGTTCAGGCATCTAAAGCACATTTTGAGGAGCCCAAACATGCATTCCACTACAGCCCTAGTCCCCTTGTGTGCCCGATTGTAGTGCACCTGTGCCTTGTCAGCGGGGTTACATAATGGCGTAATTAACCAATTACGGCTCATGTAACCCAAATCACCTATAAATAATGAACATTACGAAATGTCAATATTAAACATATGTTATAAATGAGATAATACATTTTAAAAAAGAAGAAAATTATACAAGGCATTTGTGAATACGAAAATCGCATAAGCTCCATGCAATTAAAATAAGGGTTAAACGTTTACATAACCTAGCTAAAATGTCTATGTAATAAACTTTAATTGCTCTGCTAGGACTCTAAAATCAGCTAACTGTTAAACAGTCGTCTACGTCAGTTATGTTTAAAGAGCTACACCGTCCTTTTAAAAGTATTGTCAAGGCTATGACCTGCTACATATCTGTTTGGAGCTAAAACTAGACATTTGCTGAAAGAGACAAAAAATGGTTAAAGTGCATCCTATATCTGCACACTTAAACTCTAACCTGCTACATATCTGTTTGAAGCTAAAACTAGACATTTGCAGAAAAAACTAGACATTTGCAGAAAGAGACAAAAATGGTTAAAGCGCATCCTATATCTGCACATTTACGTTATGACCTGCTACATATCTGTTTGGAGCTAAAACTAGACATTTGCTGAAAGAGACAAAAAATGGTTAAAGTGCATCCCATAATTTAAGCTATGCCCTGCTACATATCAGTTTGGAGCTAAAACTAGACATTTGCTGAAAGACAATTAAATTGTTAAAGCGCATTCTTATATTTGCACAATTTGCACATTACACAAACTGTTTGCAAACATTATAGTGGCAATTGTTTAAATTCTTAACCATGCTGTTCACAATTACTCACCAACGAGCCACCCATGGGGAAACTGTTTGTCCTCAAACTGTTGCCAGAGTAAGGACTGCCTGAGGATACGAGCATCATGACTGGCCCTCCCGAAATTCGCAAACACATTCATAATTCTCATACATGTGTTGCACACGAACTGCACGTTCAAACTATGAAAGTGTTTGCGATTTCAGAAGGGGCCATCTTCTGCTGGAGCCCGCAGAGCAATATGGGTGCATTCTATTGCTCCCAAAACATTGGGCATTTCAGCTATTCCATAGAATTTCCTCTTGAGTCGCCTCCAATCGTCCTTATTTTGAGGGAATCCTACGTAAAGCCTACTAATTCTTGTCATGGCGTTCAGAATCCTTTAAAAAAAACACAGAGAAGGGACAAACCCTGAGACAACCCAGATATGTAACCCTCTGTGGATTTAAAGTTTCCAGACGCTAGGACATGTATGCAGCAAAGCATCTTGGACATGCCGGGGATTTCAGTGCGCATACATCTGCATGGCTCCAGATGATGCTTAAGTAAATCATACAGGCTCAAGAGCGGCTGTCTATTGAGCCTATATTTGTCAAAAACCTTGAAGTCGCTCATGTTATCCAAGGTGAGCCTCGCCCTGTGAACACGAGGACCCCTAATCCTCAGATGTTTCCCACGCCTCTCTTGGAGACGCCGAGCCCGCCTGAGTCTGTTGTACATAACTTATCCAACAACACCTAAACAATCTAACTGGGGGTTATCCATATTTGCAAAGCCAAGCAGCACAAAGCCAAACAGCAGAGCAAACACACAAGGAGTAACAAGGTATGCAAACACACAAAAGCGATTTGATACAATGTCGATCACAAGGAACATATTGGCCATGTTGTTTGGGTGATTTATAGTTCAAAATTTCCAATGGTAGTGTGTTCGTAATGGTTGCTGATTGTATACACTTGATTGTATCTGAGCGGCACAAACGCTTTCAAAGTGGGCGTTTGTTGAAATTTTGTTTTTCCCCAATAGTGCATCTTCGTAATGTTTGTTCATATGCATAACAAATATGCATAACAAATACTTAGTAAGCGCAGTTTTATTATCTATATTATAATTATACAGACTTCCTAATGCTATATTATGTTTAAATCCTGATATTAAAGGGACACTAAAGCCATAATTTATCTTTTATGATTCAGAGAGAGAATGCGATTTTAAACAACTTTCCAATGTACTTCTATGATGTAAATCTGTTCATTGTTTATATATTGTTTGTTGAATAAATAGAAATGCACATGGGTGAGGCAATCACAGAAGGCATCTATGTGCAGCCACCAATCATCATCTGCTAAGTCTATCTAGATATGCTGTTCATCAAAGCATATGAAGAGAATAAATCAAATGATATAATAGACGTAAATGAGACAGCTGTTTAAAATTGCCTACTGTTTCTGAATAATGAAATCTAAAAATGTTGTTTTATGTCCCTTTAAATATGTGTTAATTCGTATTTTCGTATTTCTGATGATACAATTGTTCGTGATTTATAGTTGATGTAATGTAATTTCCTAAATGATTTTGATCTTGTACTGATGTTCACACATGTAAAACACATATCTCCAGTGCCAAATAGTATATTTCGTGATCTATTTGTCATTGCGAGACCTACGCAAGAATGAATGAATTAGCGCAACAACTGTAATGCTGCCTATACGAGTTTAAAAAGGGAAAATTATTGCGTGCATTACGGAAAGAGACCGGTCGCGTGCACAAGCACGTATTCCCTATAGAAGTCAATAGAGGATAGAAATTTAAATAAAAAACTTCCAACACTCCTGTTGAGCGCAAAGTGAGTGACGTCATGTCATTCTGTTAAAAAGTACCTGAAATCATGATAATTTCATATTTAAAAAATGTTTTGTGTACGTAATCTGCTGTATATTGTTTGTATATAGCGATTTCTGTATATATATGTGATTATATTTGTACGTACATGTAGCTAAATGAGTGTATGTTCATGTATGTCTATGTAAGTCAATGTAAAATGGGTTTGTGTGCTCATTTTATTCCTTAGACCTGAGATCTCGTATCTTTGATCCGTTATATTTTTTTGTTAAAAACAAAACATAATTTATTGTACAGTGTTTGTATGAGTGTAAGTATACTTTGTATACTATTTTTGAAGTGATTTGTGAAGGTTTTTGGTTGCGATATATCAATAACTACTGGTTTTGGATAGCGTAATGGATTTGTGCGTACATGGCAATTTTTGTTGCACTATGGAGGTTTTTTGAAACTTGTAATGGCTGCGTTAGGGAAATTGATGCGTTATTTACCATCACGCTACAATTAGAGTCATAATGCACAACTCGTAATCTAGCTGATTATAAATAGACTAGTCCTAAAGCCCATTTACACAGGCCATTTTTTGCAGTACAGCGGTCCCACTCCTTGCTCTCTCTCTCCCCCTCTCTTTTGTGCTCTCTCCCCCTCTCTTTTGTGCTCTCTCCCCCTCTCTTTTGCCCTCTCTCCCCCTCTCTTTTGCGCTCTCTCTCACTCCACCGCTCTCTCGCACCACCTCTCTTTTGTGCTCTCTCTCCCCCCTCTCTTTTGCTCTCTCTCCCCCTCTCTTTTGCTCTCTCTCCCCCTCTCTTTTGTGCTCTCTCCCCCTCTCTTTTGCGCTCTCTCTTGCTCCACCTCTCTTTTGCTCTCTCCCTCTCTTTTGCTCCCTCTCTCCCCCTCTCTTTTGCTTTCTCTCCCCCCTCTTTTGCTCTCTCTCCCCCTCTCTTTTGCGCTTTCTCTTCCCCTATCTTTTGCGTGCTCTCTCTCCACTCTCTTTTGCACGCTCTCTCTCCCCCTCTCTTTTGCGCTCTCTCTCTCCCCCTCTCTTTCACTCTCTCTCTGTCCCCCTCTCATTCACGCTCTCTCTCTCCCCCTCTTTTTTGCGCTTTCTCTCTCCCACCTCTTTTTTGCGCTCTCTCCCCCCTCTCTTTTGTGCTCTCTCCCCCTCTCTTTTGCTCTGTCTCTCTCCCCCTTTTTTTGCTCTCTCTCTCCATCCCTCTCTTCTGCTTTTTCTCTATATCCCTTTCTTTTGATCTCTCTCTCCCCCTCTCTTTTGCTCTCTCTTCCCCCCTCTCTTTTGCTCTCTCTTCCCCCCTCTCTTTTGCTCTGTATCTCTCCCCTCTCTTTTACTCTCTCTCCATTCCTCTCTTTTTCTCTCTCTCTCCCCCTCTCTATTGCTCTCTCTCCCCCTCTCTTTTGCTCTCTCTCCCCCTTCTCTCCCCCTCTCTTCTATTGCTCTCTCTCTTCTCCTCTTTGCTCTCTCTCTTTCCCCCTCTTATTTTCTCTTACACTCCTGCCCGGCCACACCCATGTTCCCGTCCAGTCACGCCCACTTTCACCCCACCGCCGCAAACAGCATGTCAGGTAAGGCCAGGTGTGTTTGTCCTGTACTGTCTCTACTGCACATGACAGCTTCGGACAAACACACTTGGACTTTTATATTATAGAATGTTCAAAAAAAATTTGCTTAAAATTTCATTAAAAACCCCTTTGATTTTTAATAAAATGCAACCTGACTGCATTCTAAATTTTACGTATTTAATGATGATGTTTTTAAGGCAACAAACTTTTTGAATAAGTTATTTTCTTATGTTCTTGGTCCATTTTTAACTCTTTATGGAATAACTTCTTTTTTTTTTTTACGGACAGTATTTCTATAAGAGCTAGGCAATTTAGGGTATTTGGGACATCTAACTTTTCTGTAAAAACCTATGACCTTTTATATTTGTTTGGAAACATGTAGTGCCAAGTACAACTGAAAATATTGAAAACAACTGACACATCATATTGCAAATATCTCTGTAAGTAGCTTTTTAGAGGCTGTGATTTAGTAGCATTAAATGTCTTAAAAAAGAATTGCTCTTTCTGTAGTTATTATTTCTGGTGTGCTGCTGTTTGCCATAACCACTAAGAACTTGATTTATACAAAATAAGCCATAAAATAATGGATATTAGATTGCTCTTCTTGTGCTATGGTGCATAACACTGACCTACAAAATAATTTACTTTCAATATAATTCAAGATTTTTTCGATTACATGTGATTTGTGTAAAAGACCCGCTGAAAAGAATAAAAAAAAAGAAAGAAAAATAAATGTTTTAGAAAATTTTGAAAGCTATGCATTGCTTATATAGGGCTATATTACAATAGAAGTGCCGCTTGCGCATCAACTTCGCTAGATGGAGGTTTTTTGCGTGTCGGGTTGTGCTCATATTACAATTGAAAGTAAACTGTTTGCTTGCAAGTGGAACCTGGCGCACATAAAAAGATAAACGTTGCAAAGTCACGATTGTGTTAACGTATTTCCCCATAGACTTTAAAAGAGTGCGCAAAGTGAAAAAAGCTAACACCTATACATGCGCGCTAACCCGATCGTGCTAAACCTGACATGAATTCTGAATATTTCACATTCCATTGTTCTTCACATACAGAACAATGTACGTTTTATTGTAAATATATATTTCTATATATCTATATATACCTATACCTGTATAGCTATTCCTATAGATATATAGGTGTAATAGGTATATATATCTATTTCGGATAAACACTATCAGATATATATAGAAATATATATTTAATAATAAAACATACATTATTTTCTATCGGCTAGATTACGAGTTTTGCGTTATACTGACAAAGCAGCAGTATCAGGTAATAACGCTGCTTTTTCACTACCATTGGTATTACGAGTCTTGCAGATTTCGGGGCACCGTACACTTTTTTGGCCTTACTGCAAATCAGCTTACGCAAAATGCATATAGTCTTTTTTCAATGGGACTTCCATAGCGCTGGTATTACGAGCTTGTCCTGGGAGGCCAAGAAGTGAGCAGTACACCCAATACCGTCAAGATTCCTACCGCATTTTAAAGTCAGTAGTTATAAGTTTTACACTACAAAGCTGTAGCATAAAACTTATAACTAAAGTGCTAAAAAGTACAATAACACCCATAAACTACCTATTAACCCCTAAACCGAGGCCCTCCCGCACCGCAAACAATAAAATAAAAATATTAACCCCTAATCTGCCGCTCCGGACATCGCTGCCACTAGAATAAATATATTGACCCCTAAACCGCCGTACTCCCACCTCGCAAACACTAGTTAAATATTATTAACCCCTAATCTGCTGTCCCTAACATTGCCACCACCTACCTACATTGATTAACCCCTAATCTGCCACCCCCAACGTCGCCCCCACTATATTAAATTTATTAAACCCTAAATCTAAGTCTAACCCTAACCCTAACACCCCCTAACTTAAATATAATTAAAATAAATATAAATACAACTATTACTATTAAAAATTAAATAATTCCTATTTAAAAATAAATACTTACCTGTAAAATAAACCTTAATTAAAATATACACTTTATTTAACAATTATGCAAAGACAAACAATTATATCTATAATTGGATCAGATAGGTATAGGTGGGGAATCACCATCCACTTATCTATAATCATGCGTAACTGATCCAACAGATTAATAAAAACATTTAAAAAGGACTATGTATCCTAAGGTGGCGATGTAAATGAACTTGAATAAGAGCAAAATGAGCTATAGTGAATACAGGGATAGATTCAATCACACAAATCTCACAGACTATGCGCTCAAAGGCGTCCTCCTGCCTGCGTACTGCTGGGATTGAACCCAGTCAGCCGATTGCTAAATAAGTTCCCTATCACTAAAAGTCACACACATAACAGGGATTCACTCTGTTATACTGCATATTAGCAGCATTATATTGTTACAAGTTATGCTCAAATAAGCTCTAAAAGGCTTGTATAATTAACGTATAGATACAATGTGTCAACAGTTATCACTGTCTGACACCCACATTAGTAAGCATTTAGTTTGTATCTTATAGTGTTTCTTGTTCAATAGTTGCCAACAGACACCAATATTTAAATAGCCTGGTATAGACTTCTTAAATATGCAATGAATCTACAATATACATGCTGTATTTGCTACAATTAGGTTCAAACCGATAAATCATTAAGCATAATTTGGGCTATATGGAAATCTGAGGAGCTAAAGTTTAACAAGCCTTTAGTTTAGTTCATAACATGCGCGCCTCTAGGACACGCCCACCGACGCGTTTCGTCACTATAGTGTGACTTCGTCAGGGCATAGGGGCCGTCCAGCCATACTTTCAGCAAGATATACTGTTGCGTTGCCATGGAAGCATAGCGCGTATGCGGAAGTGTTACCCGCATCTGTCTGGCGACCTAATTATCAATATTTCATATTACGAAATTGCCCAAATTTGTAGGTAGCATCTTCCTAATATCATAACAATGAATCATCTAATGTTATTAGTGAAATCATTAATGGGGACAGTGTATTGATCATGGATATTGCAAAGGGAAAGTATTGTGCTGTATTAAAATCCATTAGACATTATTTACATGGATATGTATGTGCACATTCTGGGATTCCTATTATGATCCCGATGGGGACTTGTTTATTATTGTTATATCATGGTTAAAAATAACAATAAAAAGGTTATTATACTGAGAAGTGTTAGATTATGTATAGATCTTGTTCTCACATAATATTTTATAGTACAAAAACACACATTTTTCTGCACACTGTGATATATCTTTAGGAAGATTAGATATCCATATTTAGGGTTGTTTGCTATTAAGCAATTTTAATATCAATTGACAAATTCAATGTCAGTTATATATAGTATTCAGATACATGATATAGTTCATGCCTAGTGTTACTGTTCATATTGATAGACATTAATCAAATACCCTATTTGTAATCATACATATTATAGTAATGTGCTTATCCATGTGTATTATATACTTGTAAAGTACAATCAAACATTTTATATAGTACCGCTTATCAGCTAAGTGCTACTATTTCATCTTATGTAACCATATTATAGTTCTAATATGAGTATTGGTGTATATATGTTGATTCATTTTTATTCAGAGGTAACCAATGTTACTAATGATGTAGATATTAACACCCTATATATAGTTACTTACATCTTGATGGTACAGATGTAGGTATCAAAGATAGATAATGGTTTTATAGTACTCGAGTAGAGTGACTCTGGGGTTACCATGTTATAAGAAACTTTTGAATGATATTGCTTCATTAAGACCTTTAGGGGATGCTGATTTTAACTCATGTATCCACCTACATTCTTTTTGTAAGAGCAGCTTATTTATGTCTCCCCTTCTCCCTTTCAATTTAAGTTGTTCAATAGCAAAGAAATGTATTTGGTATTTATCATCTTTATGTACACTATTCATGTGTTTTGCTATCGGTACATTACGGTCCCACTTTATGTCTCCCAGATGTTCCAACACTCTGGTCCATAATTCACGGGGAGGTTTCACCTACATAGATTAAGGGACACTTGCAAGTCGCCACATATATGACTCTTTTTGTTCTGCAATTCATGAAATCATTTATCTGGTAATTTTTCCCTGTTTGGGGATGTGTGAATATTTTTGTTGGTGCCATATTTTTGCAAGCTTGGCACCGGCCACATTTAAAGAAACCCTTAGGCCTAGATTTGGAGTTTGGCGTTAGCCGTGAAAACCAGCGTTAGAGGCTCCTAACGCTGGTTTTAGGCTAACTCCGGTATTTGGAGTCACTCAAAATAGGGTCTAACGCTCACTTTTCAGCCGCGACTTTTCCATACCGCAGATCCCCTTACGTCAATTGCGTATCCTATCTTTTCAAGGGGATCTTTCTAACTCCGGTATTTAGAGTCGTGTCTGAAGTGAGCGTTAGACATCTGACGACAAAACTCCAGCCGCAGGAAAAAAGTCAGTAGTTAAGAGCTTTTTGGGCTAACGCCGGTTCATAAAGCTCTTAACTACTGTACTCTAAAGTACACTAACACCCATAAACTACCTATGTACCCCTAAACCGAGGCCCCCCCACATCGCCGCCACTCTATTAAATTTTTTAACCCCTAATCTGCCGACCGCCACCTACGTTATACTTATGTACCCCTAATATGCTGCCCCTAACACCGCCGACCCCTGTATTATATTTATTAACCCCTAATCTGCCCCCCACAACGTCGCCGCCAGCTACCTACAATAATTAACCCCTAATCTGCCGACCGCAAAGCGCCGCCACCTACATTATAGCTATGTACCCCTAATCTGCTGCCCCTAACACCGCCGACCCCTATATTATATTTATTAACCCCTAATCTGCCCCCCTCAACGTCGCCTCCACCTGCCTACACTTATTAACCCCTAATCTGCCGAGCGGACCGCACCGCTACTATTATAAAGTTATTAACCCCTAATCCGCCTCACTAACCCTATAATAAATAGTATTAACCCCTAATCTGCCCTCCCTAACATCGCCGACACCTAACTTCAATTATTAACCCCTAATCTGCCGACCGGAGCTCACCGCTATTCTAATAAATGGATTAACCCCTAAAGCTAAGTCTAACCCTAACACTAACACCCCCCTAAATTAAATATAATTTTAATCTAACGAAATTAATTAACTCTTATTAAATAAATTATTCCTATTTAAAGCTAAATACTTACCTGTAAAATAAACCCTAATATAGCTACAATATAAATTATAATTGCATTGTAGCTATTTTAGGATTAATATTTATTTTACAGGCAACTTTGTAATTATTTTAACCAGGTACAATAGCTATTAAATAGTTAAGAACTATTTAATAGTTACCTAGTTAAAATAATTACAAAATTACCTGTCAAATAAATCCTAACCTAAGTTACAATTAAACCTAACACTATACTATCATTAAATTAATTAAATAAAATACCTACAATTACCTACAATTAAACCTAACACTACACTATCAATACATTAATTAAATACAATATCTACAAATAACTACAATGAAATAAACTAACTAAAGTACAAAAAATAAAAAAGAACTAAGTTACAAAAAATAAAAAAAATCTACAAACATAAGAAAAATATTACAACAATTTTAAACTAATTACACCTACTCTAAGCCCCCTAATAAAACAACAAAGCCCCCCAAAATAAAAAATGCCCTACACTATTCTAAATTACTAAAGTTAAAAGCTCTTTTACCTTACCAGCCCTGAACAGGGCCCTTTGCGGGGCATGCCCCAAGAAGTTCAGCTCTTTTGCCTGTAAAAAAAAACATACAATACCCCCCCCCAACATTACAACCCACCACCCACATACCCCTAATCTAACCCAAACCCCCCTTAAATAAACCTAACACTAAGCCCCTGAAGATCATCCTACCTTGTCTTCACCTCACCAGGTATCACCGATCCGTCCTGGCTCCAAAATCTTCATCCAACCCAAGCGGGGGTTGGCGATCCATCATCCGGTGGCTGAAGAGGTCCAGAAGAGGCTCCAAAGTCTTCATCCCATCCGGGAAGAAGAGGCGATCCGGACCGGCAACCATCTTGATCCAAGTGGCATCTTCTATCTTCATCCGATGACGACCGGCTCCATCCTTAAGACCTCCACCGCGGACCCATCTTTTTCCGGCGACGTCCAACTGAAGAATGACGGTTCCTTTAAGGGACGTCATCCAAGATGGCGTCCCTCGAATTCCGATTGGCTGATAGGATTCTATCAGCCAATCGGAATTAAGGTAGGAATATTATGATTGGCTGATGGAATCAGCCAATCAGAATCAAGTTCAATCCGATTGGCTGATCCAATCAGCCAATCAGATTGAGCTCGCATTCTATTGGCTGATCGGAACAGCCAATAGAATGCGAGCTCAATCTGATTGGCTGATTGGATCAGCCAATCGGATTGAACTTGATTCTGATTGGCTGATTCCATCAGCCAATCAGAATATTCCTACCTTAATTCCGATTGGCTGATAGAATCCTATCATCCAATCGGAATTCGAGGGACGCCATCTTGGATGACGTCCCTTAAAGGAACGTCATTCTTCAGTTGGACGTCGCCGGAAGAAGATGGGTCCGCGGTGGAGGTCTTCAGGATGGAGCCGGTCGTCATCGGATGAAGATAGAAGATGCCGCTTGGATCAAGATGGTTGCCGGTCCGGATCGCCTCTTCTTCCCGGATAGGATGAAGACTTTGGAGCCTCTTCTGGACCTCTTCAGCCACCGGATGATGGAACACTAACCCCTGCTTGGGTTGGATGAAGATTTTGTAGCCAGGACGGATCGGTGATACCTGGTGAGGTGAAGACAAGGTAGGATGATCTTCAGGGGCTTAGTGTTAGGTTTATTTAAGGGGGGTTTGGGTTAGATTAGGGGTATGTGGGTGGTGGGTTGTAATGTTGGGGGGGTATTGTATGTTTTTTTTTACAGGCAAAAGAGCTGAACTTCTTGGGGCATGCCCCGCAAAGGGCCCTGTTCAGGGCTGGTAATGTAAAAGAGCTTTTAAATTTAGTAATTTAGAATAGGGTAGGGCATTTTTTATTTTGGGGGGCTTTGTTGTTTTATTAGGGGGCTTAGAGTAGGTGTAATTAGTTTAAAATTGTTGTAATATTTTTCATATGTTTGTAGATATTTTTTTATTTTTTGTAACTTAGTTCTTTTTTATTTTTTGTACTTTAGTTAGTTTATTTCATTGTAGTTATTTGTAGATATTGTATTTAATTAATGTATTGATAGTGTAGTGTTAGGTTTAATTGTAGGTAATTGTAGGTATTTTATTTAATTCATTTAATGATAGTATAGTGTTAGGTTTAATTGTAACTTAGGTTAGGATTTATTTGACAGGTAATTTTGTAATTATTTTAACTAGGTAACTATTAAATAGTTCTTAACTATTTAATAGCTATTGTACCTGGTTAAAATAATTACAAAGTTGCCTGTAAAATAAATATTAATCCTAAAATAGCTACAATGTAATTATAATGTATATTGTAGCTATATTAGGATTTATTTTACAGGTAAGTATTTAGCTTTAAATAGGAATAATTTATTTAATAAGAGTTAATTAATTTCGTTAGATTAAAATTATATTTAATTTACTGGGGTGTTAGTGTTAGGGTTAGACTTAGCTTTAGGGGTTAATCCATTTATTAGAATAGCGGTGAGCTCCAGTCAGCAGATTAGGGGTTAATAATTGAAGTTAGGTGTCGGCGATGTTAGGGAGGGCAGATTAGGGGTTAATACTATTTATTATAGGGTTAGTGAGGCGGATTAGGGGTTAATAACTTTATTATAGTAGCGCTCAGGTCCGCTCGGCAGATTAGGGGTTAATAAGTGTAGGCAGGTGGAGGCGACGTTGTTGGTGGCAGATTAGGGGTTAATAAATATAATATAGGGGTCGGCGGTGTTAGGGGCAGCAGATTAGGGGTACATAAGGATAATGTAATTAGCGGCGGTTTACGGAGCGGCAGATTAGGGGTTAAAAATAAAATGCAGGTGTCAGCGATAGCGGGGGCGGCAGATTAGGGGTTAATAAGTGTAAGGTTAGGGGTGTTTAGACTCGGGGTACATGTTAGGGTGTTAGGTGCAGACTTAGGAGGTGTTTCCGCATAGCAAACAATGGGGCTGCGTTAAGAGCTGAACGCGGCTTTTTTGCAGGTGTTAGGTTTTTTTTCAGCTCAAACAGCCCCATTGTTTTCTATGGGGGAATCGTGCACGAGCACGTTTTTGAGGCTGGCCGCTTGCGTAAGCAACTCTGGTATTGAGAGTTGAAACTGCGTTAAAAATGCTCTACGCTCCTTTTTTGGAGCCTAACGCAGCCTTTATGTGGACTCTCAATACCAGAGTTATTTTTATGGTGCGGCCAGAAAAAAGCCGGCGTTAGCTACGCGGGTCGTTACCGACAAAACTCCAAATCTAGGCCTTAGTTTCCTGAAGCCATGTTCTTTGTTTCACTTGACAGTAATGACTTCTAGTCAATATATCCTTTAGATTCTGAGATCTCCTATTTGTTATATTGGGTTTCTCAGTGACTACCTCTAACAAATCAGAGTCTTCATGTAGGACATGCCAATGTTTTTGGAAGATATTGCGTATAATGTTGTTTTTCTCATCAAAAGTACCAATCATTCTGATTTTGTTAGTATTGGCATTTTCATCCAATGTCTTTTCTTGTAATAAAGGCGGTCTCTCTAATGCTTTAGCACGCTGATAAGCTTTTTTAAGGCACCTATTGGGATAACCTTTTTCTTTAAATCTTTTTCTCAGTTCTTTTGCCTCAGACTCAAAATCTTCCATAGTGCTACAATTGTGTCTGGCCCTCAGATATTGGCCATAGGGAATACCCATCTTTTGACCTTTTGGATGATGGCTTTTCCAATTTAATAGACTATTGGTGGATGTCTTTTTTATGAATAGTTTTGTACTGAGAGAACCATCAGATTCTTTTTGGATCATTAGATCCAAAAATGGAATGCATGACTCCTCAATCGCAGAGGTATAGTGCATGCCATGTCTGTTATTGTTTAGCCAATCAATGAAACTTTTAAAATCATCCTTTGAACCTGTCCAGAGTATTAGGACGTCCATGTATTTCATGAAAGGATTAACATCTTGGTTAAGGATATGTGTATGTAATATTGGGTATTCTTCATAATAACTAAGTTACCACCCTTATCAGCATTTTTGATTGTTATCTCATGATTGTTTTTAAGGTCAGTTAATGCTTTTCTTTCTTTAAAGCTCAAGTTTTTCTTGGCTTTGCTTTTGTAATTAAGAGCTTCTAATTCAGTAGTTACGAGGGAAACAAATTTGTCAATAGTAGGATATTTAGATATGGCTGGCATAAAGGTACTCTTAGGTTTTACTACACTTGATATATTAGTGTGATCAGTATCATCATTTTCATCAAGTAAGGTTATCATCAAGTTCACTATCTCTTGATCCTCTTCCATCAGAAGGGAAATATATATAAAGCTAACTACAAGCGTAAAAACATCAGATATACACAAGATAATAGAGGAAAAGGGAATGTATCTGATAATTCCTCTATTGAATCTGAGGTTTCAGACGAGGAACCTATACAAACAGCCAATACAAGTACATCCTTACCTATAACTGAACCCTCCATAATGAAGATTTTTTTAGAGAAGGATCTGTTCCCACCAAAAAAGGCAGTGAGAACAAGGCAGCAAACAAAAACCAAACCAAACAAAAAGAAATAAAAGATGAGGGATTACAGATAATCAATCTGGCTGACATAGAGTTAAAAACTGAATACTACACTCTTTTATCAAAAGGTTTGTCATTTATCCCCACTCCTAAATATGATAACTTCAACTGGATTAAAGACACACACCTCTTTGCGAGAAAGCTAGCACTTCATAAATATCATAAGGAGGCTAATAAAGCATGTCTCTCTGATATGGGTGTTGAAGAAGAGGATCAAGAGATAGTGAACTTGATGATAACCTTACTTGATGAAAATGATGATACTGATCACACTAATATATCAAGTGTAGTAAAACCTAAGAGTACCTTTATGCCAGCCATATCTAAATATCCTACTATTGACAAATTTGTTTCCCTCGTAACTACTGAATTAGAAGCTCTTAATTACAAAAGCAAAGCCAAGAAAAACTTGAGCTTTAAAGAAATAAAAGCATTAACTGACCTTAAAAACAATCATGAGATAACAATCAAAAATGCTGATAAGGGTGGTAACTTAGTTATTATGAAGAATACCCAATATAAAGAAATGTGTCTTAACATCTTATTACCACAAGACCCTACAGTGAGATTTACAAAAGACCTCAAATCACTATTAGATAGGGGTTATGGTGAAAGATTAATCACCAAATCTGAATATCAATACATGTGTAACATGACCCCAAGGATAGCGACATTCTATAGCCTGCCCAAGATCCATAAGGATACTGAGGCACCTCCGGGCAGGCCGATAGTGTCCGGTAACGGCTGCCTGACTGAAAACATCAGCACATATATTGACAAAAAGCTAAGAGACTTTGTGTACACCCTCACCTCATATGTTAAGGACACAAAGGATGTTTTAAAGTGCTTAGAAAATATCTTTGTACAAGAAAACACCCTGTTGGATAGTATAGATGTGGAGAGCTTGTACTCCAACATCTCTCATGATCTGGGCAGAGAGGCTATACAATATTTTCAGAAAACGATCAATCCTCGTGGTAATGAGAAAGATGACTTTGTTCTTGAGCTTCTAAATTTTGTACTTCAACATAACTACTTTCTTTTTGACAATAAAATATATCGACAAAAAAAAGGCACAGCAATGGGCACCTGCTGTGCACCTACTTATGCCAATCTCTTTCTGGAGTGGATAGAACATACACATATCCTTAACCAAGATGTTAATCCTTTCATGAAATACATGGATTTATACATCCGTTATATTGACGACGTCCTAATACTCTGGACAGGTTCAAAGGATGATTTTAAAAGTTTCATTGATTGGCTAAACAATAACAGACATGGCATGCACTATACCTCTGCGATTGAGGAGTCATACATTCCATTTTTGGATCTAATGATCCAAAAAGAATCTGATGGTTCTCTCAGTACAAAACTATTCAGAAAAAAGACATCCACCAATAGTCTATTAAATTGGAAAAGCCATCATCCAAAAGGTCAAAAGATGGGTATTCCCTATGGCCAATATCTGAGGGCCAGACGCAATTGTAGCACTATGGAAGATTTTGAGTCTGAGGCAAAAGAACTGAGAAAAAGATTTAAAGAAAAAGGTTATCCCAATAGGTGCCTTAAAAAAGCTTATCAGCGTGCTAAAGCATTAGAGAGACCGCCTTTATTACAAGAAAAGACATTGGATGAAAATGCCAATACTAACAAAATCAGAATGATTGGTACTTTTGATGAGAAAAACAACATTATACGCAATATCTTCCAAAAACATTGGCATGTCCTACATGAAGACTCTGATTTGTTAGAGGTAGTCACTGAGAAACCCAATATAACAAATAGGAGATCTCAGAATCTAAAGGATATATTGACTAGAAGTCATTACTGTCAAGTGAAACAAAGAACATGGCTTCAGGAAACTAAGGGTTTCTTTAAATGTGGCCGGTGCCAAGCTTGCAAAAATATGGCACCAACAAAAATATTCACACATCCCCAAACAGGGAAAAATTACCAGATAAATGATTTCATGAATTGCAGAACAAAAAGAGTCATATATGTGGCGACTTGCAAGTGTCCCTTAATCTATGTAGGTGAAACCTCCCGTGAATTACGGACCAGAGTGTTGGAACATCTGGGAGACATAAAGTGGGACCGTAATGTACCGATAGCAAAACACATGAATAGTGTACATAAAGATGATAAATACCAAATACATTTCTTTGCAATCGAACAACTTAAATTGAAAGGGAGAAGGGGAGTCATAAATAAGCTGCTCTTACAAAAAGAATGTAGGTGGATACATGAGTTAAAATCAGCATCTCCTAAAGGTCTTAATGAAGCAATATCATTCAAAAGTTTCTTATAACATGGTAACCCCAGAGTCACTCTACTCGAGTACTATAAAACCATTATCTATCTTTGATACCTACATCTGTACCATCAAGATGTAAGTAACTATATATAGGGTGTTAATATCTACATCATTAGTAACATTGGTTACCTCTGAATAAAAATGAATCAACATATATACACCAATACTCATATTAGAACTATAATATGGTTACATAAGATGAAATAGTAGCACTTAGCTGATAAGCGGTACTATATAAAATGTTTGATTGTACTTTACAAGTATATAATACACATGGATAAGCACATTACTATAATATGTATGATTACAAATAGGGTATTTGATTAATGTCTATCAATATGAACAGTAACACTAGGCATGAACTATATCATGTATCTGAATACTATATATAACTGACATTGAATTTGTCAATTGATATTAAAATTGCTTAATAGCAAACAACCCTAAATATGGATATCTAATATTCCTAAAGATATATCACAGTGTGCAGAAAAATGTGTGTTTTTGTACTATAAAATATTATGTGAGAACAAGATCTATACATAATCCAACACTTCTCAGTATAATAACCTTTTTATTGTTATTTTTAACCATGATATAACAATAATAAACAAGTCCCCATCGGGATCATAATAGGAATCCCAGAATGTGCACATACATATCCATGTAAATAATGTCTAATGGATTTTAATACAGCACAATACTTTCCCTTTGCAATATCCGTGATCAATACACTATCCCCATTAATGATTTCACTAATAACATTAGATGATTCATTGTTATGATAGTAGGAAGACGCTACCTACAAATTTGGGCGATTTCGTAATATGAAATATTGATAATTAGGTCGCCAGACAGATACAGGTAACACTTCCGCATACGCGCTATGCTTCCATGGCAACGCAACAGTATATCTTGCTGAAAGTACGGCTGGACGGCCCCTATGCCCTGACGAAGTCACGCTATAGTGAAGAAACGCGTCGGCGGGCGTGTCCTAGAGGCGCGCATGTTATGAACTAAACTAACGGCTTGTTAAACTTTAGCTCCTCAGATTTCCATATAGCCCAAATTATGCTTAATGATTTATCGGTTTGAACCTAATCGTAGCAAATACAGCATGTATATTGTGGATTCATTGCATATTTAAGAACACTTGACTAAGTCTATACCAGGCTATTTAAATATTGGTGTCTGTTGGCAACTATTGAAAAAGAAACACTATAAGATACAAACTAAATGCTTACTAATGTGGGTGTCAGACAGTGATAACTGTTGACACATTGTATCTATACGTTAATTATACAAGCCTTTTAGAGCTTATTTGAGCATAACTTGTAACAATATAATGCTGCTAATATGCAGTATAACAGAGTGAATCCCTGTTATGTGTGTGACTTTTAGTGATAGGGAACTTATTTAGCAATCGGCTTACTGGGTTCAATCCCAGCAGTACGCAGGCAGGAGGACGCCTTTGAGCGCATAGTCTGTGAGATTTGTGTGATTGAATCTCTCCCTGTATTCACTATAGCTCATTTTGCTCTTATTCACGTTCATTTACATCGCCACCTTAGGATACATAGTCCTTTTTAAATGTTTTTATTAATCTGTTGGATCAGTTACGCATGATTATAGATAAGTGGATGGTGATTCCCCACCTATACCTATCTGATCCAATTATAGATATAATTGTTTGTCTTTGCATAATTGTTAAATAAAGTGTATATTTTAATTAATCTTTCTAACATTATTATCAGTGCCTAATTCAGCACTCGGCTTCAATGCCAAATCCCTTAATTTTTCTAACCTATTGATGCTGTAAAATAAACCCTAAGCTAGCTACTATATAACTAATAGTTACATTGTAGCTAGTTTAGGGTTTATTTTTATTTTACAGGCAAGTTTGTATTTATTTTAACTAGGTACAATAGTTATTAAATAGTTATTAACTATTTACTAACTACCTAGCTAAAATAAATACAAATTTACCTGTAAAATAAAACCTAACCTAAGTTACACTAACACCTAACACTACACTATAATTAAATAAATTTACTAAAATAAATACAATTAACTAAGTTCAATAAAATTAGCTAAATTGCCAAAAAACAAACAAACACTAAATTACAGAAAATAAAAAACTAATTACAAGATCTTTAAACTAATTACACCTAATCTAATAGCCCTATCAAAATAAAAAAGCCCTGTCAAATAAATATAAACCCTAAGCAAGCTACAATGTAACTATTAGTTATATTGTAGCTATCTTAGGGTTTATTTTATAGGTAAGTATTTAGTTTTAAATAGGAATAATTTACACCTAGATTACGAGTTTTGCGTTATCTATCTATTGGGTACTTATAGAGCGCGAACTAAGCACCTGTGAGGGTCTCAAGGCGTTAGAGGCTATGCGGTGCTAACGAGCAGTTTTGTCTCACCGCTCAATTACCTACAGCGCTGGTATTACGAGTTTTTACAAACCCGGCGTTAAAAGGCAAGAAGTGAGCATTGAGCAAAATTTTGCTTCACACTTCACTTCAATACCAGCGCTGCTTAAGTCAGCGGTGAGCTGGTGTAATGTGTTTGTGCACAATTTCCCCATAGGAATCAACGGGGAGAGCCGGCTGAGAAAAAGTCTAACACCTGCAAAAAAAGTAGCGTAAAACTCCTTAACACAGCCCCATTGATTCCTATAGGAAACACATTTTATGTTTACAAGTAAATACTTACCTATAAAATAAACCCTAAGCTAGCTACAATATAACTAATAGTTACATTGTATCTAGCTTAGTATTTATTTTTATTTTACAGGCAAGTTTGTATTTATTTTAACTAGGTAGAATAGTTATTAAATAGTTATTAACTTTTTAATAACTACCTAGCTAAAATAAATACAAAAGTACCCGTAAAATAAAACCTAACCTAAGTTACAATAACACCTAACACTACACTACAATTAAATACATTTACTAAATTAAATACAATTAAATAAATTACATACAATTAGCTAAATTAAATTAAATTAGCTAAAGTACAAAAACAAACAAACACTAAATTACAGAAAATAATAAACAAATTACAGATATTTAAACTAATTACACCTAATCTAATAGGCCTATTAAAATAAAAAAAATCCCAAAATAAAAAAAACCCTAGCCTAAACTAAACTACCAATAGCCCTTAAAAGGGCCTTTTTACGGGTCATTGCCCCAAAGTAATCAGCTCTTTTACCTGTAAAAAAAAAAATACAAACAACCCCCCCAACAGTAAAACCCACCACCCACACAACCAACCCCGCAAATAAAATACTATCTAAAAAAACCTAAGCTTCCCATTGCCCTGAAAAGGGCATTTGGATGGGCGGTTTAGGGGTTAATATGTTTATTCTAGTGGCGGCGATGTTGGGGGCAGCAGATTAGGGGTTAATAAGTATAATGTAGGTGGCGGCGATGTCCGGAGTGGCAGATTAGTGGTTAATAAGTGTAAGATTAGGGGTGTTTAGACTCGTGGTTCATGTTAGGGTGTTAGGTGTAAACATAAAATGTGTTTCACTGTGTGCCATCGAATGCAAGAAAGTTGACAGCTTGATAAGTAGGCCTCAAAGGTGCCTGTCTCTGATCAAAATGGTTAAAACTATAGGCTCCAGTAATTAAGCAGCACAAGTTAAGAAGCAATGTTTGACCAGTGATGATTCTTAACCTCTCTTCCACTTCAGCGGTGGCAGAATTAAATCACACTAAACTCATTAATTTGGGATGATTAACAGCTATATTGAAATTAATTGTGTCAGAGTAGGAGGCAGCACTGCACAAGGATTTCCTTGTGCAATGATAAATGTGAAGAGGGACGGACAGTTTCCCTAGCTGGGAACTTTGCCAGTTGATAAATGGTGGCCTATGCATACTTTCATGAACTTTATCCTAGTACTATGATTTTTATATACTAAATTAAGACAGTTTTAATTTTCCCTTGCCTTCCAGCCTTATTATACATTAGTAGCAGTGAGTTTATAATACAAGAAGCCTATCAGCTTTGAAATTCTCATGTAGGTTGACTTAACATACACCCTGTCTTAGTATACATGGATCAGTATGGATGTGTATGAGGTAGCAAAAGCAGTAGCCCTAGAGGAATTACGTACCAATATTTTATAACAAGGTTCCTTGGCAACCTCAAAAGTGTCTATGATTTTATTACAAGACCAGAGACTTTCCTTTACTACTCATATGCAGCCTTTAAAGTACATAAATCACTTACGGCTAGATTTAGAGTTTTGTTGGTAAGGACCCGCGTAGCTAACGCCGGCTTTTTTCTGGCCACACCATAAAAATAACTCTGGTATTGAGAGTCCACAGAATCGCTGCGTTAGGCTCCAAAAAAGGAGCGTAGAGCATTTTTAACGCCACTCCAACTCTCGATACCAGAGTTGCTTACGGATGCGGCCAGCCTCAAAAATGTGCTCGTGCACGATTCCCCCATAGGAAACAATGGGGCTGTTTGAGCTGAAAAAAACCTAACACCTGCAAAAAAGCGGCGTTCAGCTCCAAACGCAGCCCCATTGTTTGCTATGCGTAAACACCTCCTAAGTCTGCACCTAACACCCTAACATGTACCCCGAGTCTAAACACCCCTAACCTTACACTTACTAACCCCTAATCTGCCACCCCCGCTATCGCTGACCCCTGCATATTATTTTTAACCCCTAATCTGCCGCTCTATCAGCCAATCGGAATTAAGGTAGGAATATTCTGATTGGCTGATGGAATCAGCCAATCAGAATCAAGTTCAATCCGATTGGCTGATCCGATCAGCCAATCAGATTGAGCTTGATTTTGATTGGCTGATTCCATCAGCCAATCAGAATATTCCTACCTTAATTCCGATTGGCTGATAGGATCCTATCAGCCAATCGGAATTCGAGGGACGCCATCTTGGATGACGTCATTTAAAGGAACCGTCATTCGTTGTTCAGTCATCGGCCAGGATGGATGTTCCGCGTCGGAGGTCTTCAGGATGCTGCCGCTCCGCTCCAGATGGATGTCAATAGAAGATGCCGCCTGGATGAAGACTTCAATCGGATGGAAGACCTCTTCTGCCCCACTTGGATGAAGACTTCAATCGGATGGAAGACCTCTTCTGCCCCGCTTGGATGAAGACTTCTACCGGATCATGGACATCTTCAGCCCCCCGCTTGGGCTTGGATCAGGACATCGGAGGAGCTCTTCTGGACCGATCGGTGAACCTGGTATGGTGAAGACAAGGTAGGAAGATCTTCAGGGGCTTAGTGTTAGGTTTATTTAAGGGGGGTTTGGGTTAGATTAGGGGTATGTGGGTGGTGGGTTGTAATGTTGGGGGGGGTATTGTATGTTTTTTTTTTACAGGCAAAAGAGCTGAACTTCTTGGGGCATGCCCCGCAAAGGGCCCTGTTCAGGGCTGGTAAGGTAAAAGAGCTTTTAACTTTAGTAATTTAGAATAGGGTAGGGCATTTTTTTTATTTTGGGGGGCTTTGTTATTTTATTAGGGGGCTTAGAGTAGGTGTAATTAGTTTAAAATTGTTGTAATATTTTTCTTATGTTTGTAAATATTTTTTTATTTTTTGTAACTTAGTTCTTTTTTATTTTTTGTACTTTAGTTAGTTTATTTCATTGTAGTTATTTGTAGATGTATTTAATTAATGTATTGATAGTGTAGTGTTAGGTTTAATTGTAGGTAATTTTAGGTATTTTATTTAATTAATTTAATGATAGTATAGTGTTAGGTTTAATTGTAACTTAGGTTAGGATTTATTTGACAGGTAATTTTGTAATTATTTTAACTAGGTAACTATTAAATAGTTCTTAACTATTTAATAGCTATTGTACCTGGTTAAAATAATTACAAAGTTGCCTGTAAAATAAATATTAATCCTAAAATAGCTACAATGTAATTATAATTTATATTGTAGCTATATTAGGGTTTATTTTACAGGTAAGTATTTAGCTTTAAATAGGAATAATTTATTTAATAAGAGTTAATTAATTTCGTTAGATTAAAATTATATTTAATTTAGGGGGGTGTTAGTGTTAGGGTTAGATTTAGCTTTAGGGGTTAATACATTTATTAGAATAGCGGTGAGCTCCGGTCGGCAGATTAGGGGTTAATAATTGAAGTTAGGTGTCGGCGATGTTAGGGAGGGCAGATTAGGGGTTAATACTATTTATTATAGGGTTAGTGAGGCAGATTAGGGGTTAATCACTTTATTATAGTAGCGGTGCGGTCCGCTCGGCAGATTAGGGGTTAATAAGTGTAGGCAGGTGGAGGCGACGTTGAGGGGGGCAGATTAGGGGTTAATAAATATAATATAGGGGTCGGCGGTGTTAGGGGCAGCAGATTAGGGGTACATAGCTATAATGTAGGTGGCGGCGCTTTGCGGTCGGCAGATTAGGGGTTAATTTTTGTAGGTAGCTGGCGGCGACGTTGTGGGGGGCAGATTAGGGGTTAATAAATATAATACAGGGGTCGGCGGTGTTAGGGGCAGCAGATTAGGGGTACATAAGTATAACGTAGGTGGCGGTCGGCAGATTAGGGGTTAAAAAAATTTAATTGAGTGGCGGCGATGTGGGGGGACCTCGGTTTAGGGGTACATAGGTAGTTTATGGGTGTTAGTGTACTTTAGAGTACAGTAGTTAGGAGCTTTATAAACCGGCGTTAGCCCAGAAAGCTCTTAACTACTGACTTTTTTCTGCGGCTGGAGTTTTGTCGTTAGATTTCTAACGCTCACTTCAGACACGACTCTAAATACCGGAGTTCGAAAAATCCCATTGAAAAGATAGGATACGCAAATGACGTAAGGGGATCTGCGGTATGGAAAAGTCGCGGCTGAAAAGTGAGCGTTAGACCCTTTTTTGAGTGACTCCAAATACCGGAGTTAGCCTAAAACCAGCGTTAGGAGCCTCTAACGCTGGTTTTCACGGCTAACGCCAAACTCCAAATCTAGGCCTTAAAGAGTTAAACTAATACAGAGAAAAAAAGAGCCTACATAACTAGCCAATGAGAATGCTAGGTTGGAGATCAGGGTAAACATTGACCAATCAAATGACCCATATTGACTATAAACAGCCCAATGAGCACCCCATTTTCCTCTTTCTTTTGCTGCTCAGCAACAAGATAAGTGTGCATTTGTTCTCAGTGATAAAAAATATATTATTATATTAAATTGTATTATTATTTTATTTATTATTTAAATATTTTCTCTTTATTTCTTTTGGGGTAAAGAGCTTTGTAAAATCTCTAGCTCCTGCTTCCATTCTTCTCTGGATGGACAATATCTCAGCAGTCAGATATCTCAATCGATTGAGTGGCAGGAAATCGAGGAATCTGTCCAACATAACCAAGGACTTTATTCATCTTTGTCTAGACAGGAATATCTCTATCAAGGCAGAGTATATTCCAGGTCTTTCCAATTCAGCTGCAGATTGGGGTTCTTGTTTTCACAGAGACTCCAGCGATTGGAGACTTCACAGGAAAGTTTTCCTTTCTATTCAAACTCTGCTTGGTTCTTTTTCTATAGACATTTTTTTTTTTTGCTTCTCGTCTCAACTGCCAACTCCCTCTTTACTTCAGCTGGCGTCCAGATCCCGAGGCATTGGCAATAGATGCCTTTTTACAATTTTGGCTGACTCAAGGAGCTTATGCTTTTCCTCCTTTTTCCCTGATAGCTCGGACGATCTCAGTTGTTCACAGGAATTCTCTATCTATATCTCTAATAACTCCCCTTTGGCCAACTCAAGACTTGGTATCCTTCTCTTCTAGAGATATCCTTCAGACCTCCTCTTCTCCTTCCTGTTCTTCCAGATCTCCTACTAGACCCCGAAAACAACCCTCACAATCTCATTCTCAACCAATCCCGCAGGTTGATAACTTGGTCGATTATGGGGAAATCTGCTATTTCTGCTAGACATGACATTATTAATAATTTGCCTATTAGAAAGTATCCTCAAATTTGTCGTCTTCTCAAATCTATTAGACTAAAAAGACCTCCTTCTCCTAAACATAATTTCTTTTGGGACGTAGATTTAATTTTCTCTCTCTTTAAATCTTGGCCATCTAATGATTGTCTTTCCTTAACACAGATTTCAGCTAAATTAGCTACCCTTCTTTACCTTATTTCCTTTCGCAGGGTTTCCGATTTTTGGACTCTTGATTTCAACTCTATATCCTTTTCTGCTGAAGGTGTTACTTTTCTGATTTCCCATAGAACTAAAACTTTATCTTCATCTATCTTTTATCCTTATTTTCCAGATGAACCTTTTCTCTGTGTTGTGTCCCGTCTAAAAGTTTATGAAGCTAAAACTTCATCCTTTAGAGATTCTACTATCAATCAACTTTTGTTGTCCTTTGTTCCTCCTCATGCTCCTGTCTCTCCTACTTCTATTGCGAGGTGGATTAAATGGGTGATGTCTGAGGCTGGAATTGATCTTGCATTCACAGCTCATTCAGTAAGAGGATCAGCCGCTTCTAAAGCCCTTTTAAAATCTGCTCTTTTACAAGAAATTTTGAAGGCTGCAGACTGGTCCTCTGATTCTACTTTCAAACATTTTTAAACCCATTCAACACGCCTCTTTAAATCTTTTTCAATAATGCTTTAAACTTGCAAAAATATGAAGTCTCTGGTCTTGTAATAAAATTCTGATTATCCTAGCTTTGTGAAGGAATAATCTAGATTTTATTAAAGACACAGAGACGAATATTTTCCCACCTCTACTTTCTGTCTTTTTTCCCAACCCATATTTTGTTAATTGTTTATACTAATGATATATATTTTATTTTAGTTGCCAACTACTCAAACATCACTAATTAAATCTGGATTTGTTCCTTCAATCAAATCTTCTTCAACCTCATGGAAACACAGATGGATCTATGGATTATCATTCTCCAATCCTGAGTTCTCTTTGAGTCAAAATTCTCTCAAGTTTATTCAAGTTTTATGGTTCTAATTTTCTGCATGTTTGTTAATTGGACTTTTGGGACTTTTCTGTTTTTTCGGAAGATTCTTATCTTATGAGCATCAAGCAAGAAAGAGGAAAATGGGGTGCTCATTGGGCTGTTTATGATCAATATGGGTCATCTGATTGGGCAATGTTTACCCTGATCTCCAACCTAGCATTCTCATTGGCTAGTTATGTAGGCTCTTTTTTCTCTGTATTAGTTTAACTCTTTATGTGATTTATGTACTTATGCACACGAGTAGTAAAGGAAAGTAATGCAAAAATATTTGTCTCGGTGCCTTTAATAAAATCTAGATTATTCCTTCACAAAGCTAGGATAATCGGAATTCTAGGTCAGTGACTTATATAGACTAGCTAATCAGTAGTATACACTTCCTATACCTTCTAATTACTGACTGAAATCTAACCTGTAAATTGATTTTATTATGCAACAACCATATAATTGATTATTCTGTGTATCACCATGGCTCAAATTTGGCTATTTTTATTTAGAAATTTGCCTACAGAATAATGTGTCTGACCTATGCTTTCTTATTGCATTTCTGTTTGGATTCTGGTTCCTTGGCATGCTTGCTAAGACTTCTGTTGAGTATGCTGCAGGTTATTTTGCAGTTATAAAACTGTACTAGGTTTCATCTTAGCAGCACAGGTCTTAGGTTGGGCAGCTACATTAGTTCCAGGTCGACTCCAAGGGGGATATTTATCAAAGCATCAACTATGTTGCATTCGCAGGGCGTCAATACGCTCACCAAACATTGCCAAATATAGCGGCCGCAAATCTGAATATGATCTCCTTATTTATCAAAAAAGCTGTCAAAAACACGCGCGTCAAGTACGATGCGAGAGTATCTGACTGTTGTTAACTAGCAGTCATCGATCTCGCATTTATTCAGGTTTTTCCAAACTTTATTTATACCATTTCATTACTCTCCACGAACAAGACATTTCTCTTTAGCACACTATTGTATATAGTGTAAATGTATTCTTTTTCTGAGCAGGACTCATTGCGAATATAGCATGTAGCGACATAATTGGTGGAAAGTGGAGAGTGAATTATTAGAATTCTTTTTAAGATTGGACATACATTTCTTATTATGTATACACATACACACACACACACACACACATATATATACAGGGAGTGCAGAATTATTAGGCAAATGAGTATTTTGACCACATCATCCTCTTTATGCATGTTGTCTTACTCCAAGCTGTATAGGCTCGAAAGCCTACTACCAATTAAGCATATTAGGTGATGTGCATCGCTGTAATGAGAAGGGGTGTGGTCTAATGACATCAACACCCTATATCAGGAGTGCATAATTATTAGGCAACTTCCTTTCCTTTGGCAAAATGGTTCAAAAGAAGGACTTGACAGGCTCAGAAAAGTCAAAAATAGTGAGATATCTTGCAGAGGGATGCAGCACTCTTAAAATTGCAAAGCTTCTGAAGCGTGATCATCGAATAATCAAGCGTTTCATTCAAAATAGTCAACAGGGTCGCAAGAAGCGTGTGGAAAAACCAAGGCGCAAAATAACTGCCCATGAACTGAGAAAAGTCAAGCGTGCAGCTGCCAAGATGCCACTTGCCACCAGTTTGGCCATATTTCAGAGCTGCAACATCACTGGAGTGCCCAAAAGCACAAGGTGTGCAATACTCAGAGACATGGCCAAGGTAAGAAAGGCTGAAAGACGACCACCACTGAACAAGACACACAAGCTGAAACGTCAAGACTGGGCCAAGAAATATCTCAAGACTGATTTTTCTAAGGTTTTATGGACTGATGAAATGAGAGTGAGTCTTGATGGGCCAGATGGATGGGCCCGTGGCTGGATTGGTAAAGGGCAGAGAGCTCCAGTCCGACTCAGACGCCAGCAAGGTGGAGGTGGAGTACTGGTTTGGGCTGGTATCATCAAAGATGAGCTTGTGGGGCCTTTTCGGGTTGAGGATGGAGTCAAGCTCAACTCCCAGTCCTACTGCCAGTTTCTGGAAGACACCTTCTTCAAGCAGTGGTACAGGAAGAAGTCTGCATCCTTCAAGAAAAACATGATTTTCATGCAGGACAATGCTCCATCACACGCGTCCAAGTACTCCACAGCGTGGCTGGCAAGAAAGGGTATAAAAGAAGAAAATCTAATGACATGGCCTCCTTGTTCACCTGATCTGAACCCCATTGAGAACCTGTGGTCCATCATCAAATGTGAGATTTACAAGGAGGGAAAACAGTACACCTCTCTGAACAGTGTCTGGGAGGCTGTGGTTGCTGCTGCACACAATGTTGATGGTGAACAGATCAAAACACTGACAGAATCCATGGATGGCAGGCTTTTGAGTGTCCTTGCAAAGAAAGGTGGCTATATTGGTCACTGATTTGTTTTTGTTTTGTTTTTGAATGTCAGAAATGTATATTTGTGAATGCTGAGATGTTATATTGGTTTCACTGGTAAAAATAAATAATTGAAATGGGTATATATTTGTTTTTTGTTAAGTTGCCTAATAATTATGCACAGTAATAGTCACCTGCACACACAGATATCCCCCTAAAATAGCTATAACTAAAAACAAACTAAAAACTACTTCCAAAACTATTTAGCTTTGATATTAATGAGTTTTTTGGGTTCATTGAGAGCATGGTTGTTGTTCAATAATAAAATTAATCCTCAAAAATACAACTTGCCTAATAATTCTGCACTCCCTGTATATATATATATATATATATATATATATATATATATATATATATATATATATATATATATATATATATATATACAGTATCTGTTTTGTCAGAAATCTATTGCAAACATATTTACATGTCCCTAAGTTCCTTTTTTTGTTCTAAACAATGTTGTCTGTCATATCTCTGTTGATTTATATCACTATATGTGTATATTGTAACTGTAATATTTTTCTGAGCAGAAATAATTGCGAATATAACATGTAATCAGGGTATCATATGTATTTATTTGCAATCAATAGATATTTTATTAAAGGGATAGGAAAGTAAACATTTAAGTTGCAGGACTCAGATAGAGCATGTCATTTTAAAACACTTTCAAATTCACTTCTATTTTCAAATGTGCTTTGTTCTCCCTTGTTGGAAAAGAATATGCACATATCATACAATAGTGGGAGCTAGCTGCTAATTGTTGCCTGCACACATTTGTCTCTTATGATTGGCTAACTAGATGTGTTCAGCTAGCTGCCAGTAGTGCAATGCTGTTCCTTCAGCAAAGGATAATAAGAGAATGAAGCAAATTTGACAAAAGAAGTTGTTTAAAATTGTATGTTGAGATTTATTT